>NC_052487.1:20436187-20560321 GCF_009730915.1 Dioscorea cayenensis subsp. rotundata | reverse complement strand
ACTACCACAAGCAAATGTCCTTACTTGTAGCTTAAAGTATGTTACCCTGCATACTTAAGGAGGAGCACGTACCGATATCAGCGGAGAAGAGGATTCATCGCGAGGGGTAAAAAAAGAAGAATATGTAATTATATAAAACAGAGTTACCGTGTAAATAACATTGTATCTCATTTAAATATCATTGTTTTTGTTTAAATATCATTGTCACTATCAATATCTAAGTTTCTCTATTTAAATTCTTAATTTTTACATTTTATCTGTCGAACTACCACTGATAAATAACATTGTCTCCCCTGTTTAAATATCATGTTTAAACATCATTGTCTACATTTAAATTCTAAGAGTTTTTTTGTTTAACTTTTTATTTATTTACAATGCCATTTTTGTTTCTCAAAAATGTTTAAGTAAAAGCGTTTAAGGCACTCAATGTCTTTGTTTAAATATCAAAAAGTTAACACTCAAATAAGTTTGTTTCTTTTTAAATATTTGTTAATTTACAATGCCTAGTCGACTACTGGGTTTCATTACAAGATCTCGATTGTATACGGACTGAGTAGTGATGGGATTTGCAACATCTACTCACGGACCTTGGACACTTGCGACTCGATCCTCTTTGTCTAGGACACGCAGGTTACCTTCTCATCACAGGGCGGTCACAAATGTAGTTCGCGATTTTTCATCCGTAGTTTCTCATTGTCGGGGAATGGGGAAAATAGATTTCTTATATGCCAATTTGTAATTGTCGACGGTAAAATAGACGCTAATAAATCAATGAATGTTGGTGCACATGCGCATTATTTCGAGTGCAAGCGTGTTTGCAGGGATACCATAAACTTGCCATCGGTGACATGAGCAAGTTCAATTGGTAAGATCTACGAGTTTCTGCCGAGTCAATTACTTCATAGCGATCATTAACACAACGACCAACATGAAGATTTTGGCTTTCTACAACAAGTAGCTCTATCTTCGAATGTATGTCGAGGCATAAGTAGGTCTCCATTTGTTTGCTTGCTCCGCGGAGGTTGCATAATGTGCATCAACTTGAACTTTTACAACGTAGAACATGAACACTTAAAGCGAGGTTAAGCAAAGACATTGATATTTAATAATAAACAAATTTTTTTAAATGGTAGGGATCTGAAATTAGCGAAGAGCCGGATAGTTAAATCGAGAGATAATGATTTTTTTGCCGATGAGAAAAGCGTTTTTAAAGGATATGAACAATTCTTATGCATTAAATAAAATCAACATTCGAATACCTTATGAAGTCGACATCACCGGTAAATGCCAAGCTTCTTCGATCAACGCATTGAACAACTCTGTGACATTTGTATACATCTCACCCGGCGTTCACCTCACAGGCGATAATTCGACCAATGTGACATATCCGATTTATGAATCAACCAACGATAGGCTCTAGGTGATGTGTCACGTGGTTCATTCACGGTATCATTGAATTCTTTTAGTCGTGGATGCCCATGCAATACAAAAAGTATATGGACCGAGCACTCATCCCTCGATACCTTCCAAGTCGACATTGGTTTTCATAAAATTGGCCTCCAAATGTCGAGGCGGTATGTATGTGGGAAAAGAAGTGAAGACTCTCGCAATGGCGTTCACAAGGCCCTTAGACCCGTCCAACACGAATGTAATTATCTCTTGATAATCTCCTTCATAGTATAAAGCATCACTTAACTTGGAAATGAACCACATCCAATTGGCATCGGTCTAGATTATCGACAATACCGAAGGAGATGTAGAAAAAAACCATTGTTTCCATCTTTGCCTATGGCACAATAGAGTATCACGATACTTCTCAAGGAGGTGGGTACCATCGAGAAACAGCAGCGGCATGCAAACCTTCTTGAATCACACAAGAATGCACATTTAAAATGCTCACTGTCTCTTTCCCAATCGCTTGATCTTTGTTGGGGTTTGTCTCAACCACCTTATCCACATACAAAAAGCAACAAATTATAGCTTGGAGATATCTGCTGCCGTCGAGGATCACCGGGCATGTTCTTTTTCCACCCAAACTGCCTTGTATGAAATGTGGACACCATGTTCCCACAACATGTCTTCACGAATATCGATGGCCTTGTACAAGGGTCGTGCCTTGAGCTTCTAAATCACTCGATGCGCTTACCGATTTTTTTGGATGCTTTAAGATGTGGCCTGATCAAATTCCACCATCACAAGTGTGTGGCGGGTGCATTATCTTGATTACGAAAGTATTTTTTTATTATATTCCTTTTGATGCATGAAGGCGCCATTGACAACCATCGGTGACGCATTCCACGATCACCGGTGTTTTTCATTCTTTAGGAATTTGATGTCAAAATTCTGTTTGATTGAAAAATTTTGAAGTGCATCTCTGAAATGTTCAACTCCTTGAAAATGTTGTCCGATATTCAACGACAATACTTTAGATTGGTCTGACAAGGAATTAAGGCATGCCACACGTCAAAGGTCACAATGAGGGTGGAGCGGAAGCTCTCGCGAGAATCCGAATTCTTGCCAACATTTTTAGTTTAAACAAAAATGATCAATATTTTAAGCAGAAACATAATTTTTAAATGATAACTAGAAAATTTAAACGTTAAAACAAATGTTTAAATAGAAAGCGAGAATAATTTAAGTGAGAAGACAATTTTTAAATGGAAACTTGATATATTTAAAGCAGAAAAATGGGATAATTAAACAATAATTAACTTCTACAACTAGATAAACATAAAAGAGAAGAACTTTTACAGCGAGAAGAAATCATTTTTCGAGTAGGGATACGACAATGGCACATCATCTATCTCAACAACAAGATCGACTACAATGTATTTAAAGATGGAGTACACGTGACACATCGTGTTTGGAAGTCAACCTCATTTTTTTATTGGACAAACCGTTTTATGTCCATCGGGTGTGATAAACTTCAGCATGACACGAGAAAACTCATATATCTCAGCTAACACTGATTCCCAAGAAGTCAGCGCCGTAAACATTAGCACTCATCCCTCCCCGTTGTATCTAGCAATAGCACATAAACTCTCCATAATAAACCTACATTTTTATAAATTGTTACTCCCTCCCGCAGAATGATCAAAGTGAGAGCAATGAAGAAATTAGCACCTTATCAGGAAATCGAAAGAACTCAAATCAAACAAACCAAATGAGGAGAAGAAGAAGAAGAAGATGTGATGAGCCATCTAAACTTTATTTGAAAAAAAGCAAGCCTGAAGGCAAAAAAAAAATGCAAAATTGTATGCATAAAGTTCGAACATGATGTGATTACGGTTTGTTTTTCCACCATTTTTCAACGAGTGAAAAATGAAATTTCATAACATGGACCCAGTTGAAAGTAACCGATAGGGTGTAAAAGGTAACAAACAATAATTGAAGGGTTGTCAGAGGGAGCTATTTAGGGATTATTTGAAATTCATAAAGGGAGTAAAGCGACAATTTTACCTAAAAAAATGAAAAAAACAATAATAAATAAATAAATAATAGTAAATAAATAACTATAAGAAAGAAGAAGAAGAATAAATATAAGAAAAATTAATAAATAAATAAGAAGAAGAATAAATAATAATAATAATAAGAATAAGAATAAGAATAAGAAATATAATAGAAAAAAATATATGATAATAATAATGATGATAAATAAATAAATAATTAGAAAGCAATAGAAGAAGAAGAAGAAAAAAATAATTAATAGTAAATAAATAAATAAACAAGAAGAAGAGGAAATATAATAAAAAATAAGAAGAATAAAAACCCCCTCCTACTTTTACACACCCGGACTGACCCTTTGAGTTAGTGTTTTTAACTTCCCTATTACCCCCTACCGTTCACTTCAAATGGGTCCATGTTGTGAAATCCCATTTTTGGCCTTGAAAAATGGTGGGAAAGGAAAGCGACAAATCATCATGTTCAACCTTTTTCAAAGGGCTTTTACGCTTGGTTTCGATGAGACAATGTATAGGGAGTTGCATTACATCTTGTTGTTCTCCTCATTTCTCCTCGTTTGAGTTGTTCGACTTGATTACTGCGGTTTGCGTGTCTGGTGAGAATCTCTTCGTTGCTATCGGTTTGACCATTCGGTAGGGAGTTTATTATGGCAACTCATTTTGTAGTAGATCGGGTGAAGTTTATCATACCGAAATATATAAATCGGTTTCTCCAGCAGAAAAATGAAGTTGATTTCCATCGGATTGGTCAAGTGCACTTCATCTTCAAATGAGTTTGTATTCGATTTTTATTGTCGAGGCGAGCATGTGCCATTGATCGTCTCCGTTTGAAAAGCGAGTTCATTTCGTTGTAAAGTTCTTCTCGTTTATTGTTATCTTTTTTTGTATATTTTAAATAATGTTTAACTATTTGCTATTATCCGTTTTAATATATTACTAATATGTTTAATAATTGTCATATCCGTTTAACATTATCTTTACATGTATAACTTTTCATATTAACGTTTAAATTCTCAAAGTCTCTGCGTAAAACGGTGATCTTTTTCGTTTGATCTGAATTGTTGGCAGGTGGCGCGTGGCGGTGGCAAGGTTATGGTATCCGTGCGTAGAATTAATGGCGGCATTAATTCTTATGCCGCGTAGCTATAAACTATCCGAACACCCGTTCGTTGTAGTCGATCGATGTCGGTCCGCATGCGTTTGATTTTTTTCTCGGATATGAAGAGTCGACTGCTTGTGGACTTCACACCATAAATAACCGGGGAAGAACCCTTCCATGGACAACCACTCGTCAGTCGTCCTCATCATCCTCCTCCTCCTCCTCCTCCTCTTCCTCCTCTTCCCATGGACAACCACTCTATCACGAAAAGGATGTTTTCGTGAACCTCCTTCCTTATCTTGAGAATCAATCGGCCGTAATCACGCAACAAGTTAAACTATCTTTTTCTTGCCCAAGCGAAATGCTCGCATAATTGCACGAATGCGGAGGATTCTCCGGTGGTGGATGGCGGGGAAAGCAATTAAGCGAGCTTTTTCGACTTGGGTAAGAAAAGAAAGTTTTTCACGTATTGCGTGATTGCGGAGGATTCTCTAGAGGAGGGAGGTCGGGAAACATCCTTTAAAGGCGAGGGTTGATATTTATCACTTGAGACTTTTTGTTACCGTTTAAGAACATTACGTCAGTGTACAACTATGTCGTTCTGTGTTTAACTACCAGTATCTTCGCTTAAGTCCGACCATGACACATTGATTAATAGTCGTTTTCATGAATGTGTTTGTTTAACCTTTTTTTAATGTTGTATGTTGTGCAGGTTCAAGTTGATGCGCATGTTATGCACCCTGTGTGAGCATTCGAATGTCTGAGACACTTGTTTTACGTTATCTGAGGGTCGAGTCGTGAGTGTCAAAGTCCTTGTAAATGTTGTAAATGTTGTAAATGTTGTAAATGTTTTTGTAAATGTTTTGTAAATGTTGTAAGCGAATGTTTTATTTGAATGTGAACTTACGAAATTTAAGCGGAGACCTAGTAAAAAAACAATGTGGGAAACAAAAGAGCGTCATTGTAAACAATAGAAAAATGTTAAACAATACTCAAGTTACTCTTTAAACAATGACAGCGGTGTTTAAGAAAATACGTAAAGATGTTTTAAGCATGTGACCCGAGAGGTACCCATCTTCATCGCGATGTCGGTGAAAGCATTCAATTTAAACAATAACATATATTTTTAAGCAGTTAAGTCACTATATTTAAACGTTTTACGTATTATTTACATGATATAGACTTTATTTAAACCCGGTAGTCGTTATGTTAAACACTATGTGTATCTGTTTAAACATAAAAAAACTTGGCAGTTAAGCGAGATACTCATGTCGGCGATGACAATACGTCTTCATCAGCGACGGTGGCATATTTTTTTCCTTTTTTTGCCCTTTCGATGGAGGGAAAAAAATACGCCCTAATCACATCACGTCTAGTCTAACCTCTATGCACTTTTTTTGGTCTTCATCGTGACGAGTGATATATATATACACTTTTTTTGTTTGCCCTATCGACTACTTTGTTTGTTGTTTACATCTTCTTCTTCTTCTTCTTCTTCTTCTTCTTCGACTTATTTTTGTTCTTCATTTCATTTTGGTTTTATGCTGATTTGGTTTTTCGGCCGATATATTATGGAGAGTTTTTTTGTGGTATTGCTAGATTCAGCGGGGAGGGAAGAGTGCTAATGTTCACGACTCGAGACTTCTTGGGAGTTGGTGTTAGATGAGATATGTGGCGATGGGGTCTCGAAGTTTCTCTTGTCGAGGGGTTAAGTTCATCACACGAGATGGATATAAAAGCGGTTTTGCCCAATAGAAAAGCGATGTTGACTTCCAGCGGATGTGTCACGTGCACTCCATCTTCAAATGTCTTTGTAGTTGATCTTGTCGTCGAGGGACGAGAAAAATGTGCCATTGCGAATCCTAATGAAAAGCGAGTTTTACTCGTTGTAAGTTCCTTCTCTTTTAATTGTTCAGAGTTATGCGGGGCCATTAGTGTTTAAATATGTCCGATCATTTGGTTAACATATTGTACTAGTCGTTTACGTTATTAGTTAGCTGCTTAAGTATTTAATTTAACGTTTAAATATTGTCATTATCACTTAAACATTATATTCTCCGCTTAACATATTGATCTTTTCATTTGGTGAAGTGTTGGCGGGGAATTGATTACTGCGAGTGCTCGAGTTCATCCCCATGGTGACCACGGCGGGCGTGGGATGTCTTCCTTCCTCGTCGGGATCATTACGAAGTCTTTGTCGTTGGATATTGGACAACGTTTTGATGGTGTCGAACATTTCGAGGGATGTACTTTGAAATCGAGGCAATCAAAAGGAATTTTTGACTTCAAATTCATAAAAGAGCGAAAAAAACATCGGACCCTTTGTGGCGAGAAGGCGGCATGGGCGGCCTAGGCGAAAAGAGGATCGAGTCGCAAGCGTTTGATGTCTGCGAGGTTATATTGCGCCCGGCTGCCATGGATCCGGTCGCGATCGGCGATCTTGCAGATGAAAGCGTACGCCGACTAGGCATTGTAAATAAAGCCCGGCGATGGCGGAAACATTGTGTATTGATGAGCAATTTTCCATATTTAAACTCTTACTCTTTAACCGAATTGAATGTATTTAAAGCAGAGACATTTGTTATTTTAAATGGATACATTGTAAGTTCAAATATTTTCAATCTGATGTTTTAAAGCGATATATAGTATATTTAAACAATGAAAGTGAAATGTACACAATTAGAACGTAAATTAAACAATGAAATGAAAGCCCGAATGGAATTTAACACCTTTACAATTCAAAAACAAACAAAATTTACATTTACATATACAAGTCATGTTCTTGAAAACAAAAAAACAATGAATTGAATTTGTCCGAGTTTACACTCGAAAACAAAATTGATATTGAGATATCTGAGGGACATGTTCTTCAAAAAAACAAAAATTTAACCCGCTTGTGATGACCCCCTTTGTCATGGAGACAGTTTGCCCTCCCTCCTTAAGTATCACGGGTAACATACCTTAATCTGAGATAAGGAGCGATACATCTGCGGTGGCCGTAACTTCTCACCCCAAAGTAATTGCTCGATAAACCGCATAGCGTGAGGCAGGCGCAATCGGCGCTTCCTTGTTTTTAGCGTGGGGTTTCCAAGTCGTGCAGGCGGGTACTTTTGCCGTCGCCGACTCGCCGAACTCCATGTCGACACAATTGTCGAATAGATTCCATTGTCGAGATATGCAAGTCGAGATTAGAATACCGATTAAATACCAAAGCAGGATATTAATCGGACATAATTAAAGAACTTACCATGTCCAACGCGTCCTTATCATTACCCGGACATGAAGAATAATGCACTGTATTCTTGTTTATCATTGTCCGGGGACGACGACATGGAAGTGGCCATTCATGATTATCGGGAGGATGATAATTTGAACTTCATGCGAGGTTGCACGAGCATCCCCGACCATAGCCATAATTGTTTCATGTGCGTCGTCTGCTTTGACATAAAAAGCAGTATGAGCGGTGCGAGTGATGGAGGCGCGCTTCTTGTAAGGATATGGCTCTTTGCTCGGCGACTTTTTGTATTATGCATCTGAAAGCGTCCATCACATCATCGATGACCATCTCCTTCCCCTCAGCGGCGTGTATAATTTGTCGCGTGTGGTGCTCACGGCGTCATTCCTCCACTACGACAGTCTTGAGGTTAAGCGATATGAGATATAATAAGACCATATTGTAAATATTTAAATGATATTATCAATTGTTACATGATATTATATATAATTAAACGTTAAGCGAGACAAAAGTAAATGATAACATAAAGGCATTAAACACTATTAGAAAATCGTTAAACACTATAACAAAACCTTTAAACAATATCATAAAAAAACTTTAAACTTACCCGATCGATAGAGCATTTGAGGAAGATCCTCATCAACTCCTGCTTTCGTATTTGTTAAAGACACGACGAGGCCAACCCATTTCTTCTTCTTGAATAAAAAGCTTTCCGAGCACGTCCGGTCCCATTTTTGATTGGCCTTGATCATCTCTCTCGTTGCTCGGTCGGGGTCTTCGACATCATCTTCCTCCGATCTTTGGGGGACGATGGCGGCGAGCATCAGCTGCGAACACATCCTTACATGGTTGTTCTTGTTGTGGGATTGTGTGCGGCTTTCGATCGCGAGGACGGCATGGCGATAGCATCAACCGCTGACACATCCTTACATGGTTCTTGTTGTGGTGGGATTGTGTCACGCTTGGATCGCGATCTTGTCGGCCACGCCCGCCACGGCCACGACAGCAGATTCGACGATCTTCTCAACCGTGGCCTTGACAACATCATCATTGGGAGACACACCCTTAACTTGTTCTTGATCTTGAGTGATTGTGTCCATCTTTGATGCCGATCTCGTGATCCGGTTCCACGGGTCCAGGATTTCATCAGAAGAGAGTTAACGACCTTCTCACGCGCGCAGCCACATCATCTACGATGTCCTCCATCGTCAGCATGTCATCACGACAGCAGACTCGATAGCACATCGGCCAGCCGATGGTGTTGCTATTGTTTCATCGTCGGTACGGCGGTGGAGACGAGCGATATTGTTCTCCTCTTTTTTCGCAAGTCTCTTCGAATGTGGCCGCCTTGGAATGACCTTCCCGATGATGTCGTCGTCGTCAAATTCCGACGCCTCGTTCAGTCCGGGTGCCAGTTCTTTTCGAGGGATGGCGCGGCCGGTTGTGAACGTCCTTCCAGTGCCTCGACACGAGCGACAAGTCGAGAAACTCGGTCATCAATATCTAGCATGCTGCGATAAGAGTTTGCGGTGACATCTTCGCCTAATGTCACCGGTGGGGCTACCACGGTCGGAGGGGCTGCCATGGTCGGGGGACTGCCACACTCGGGGGAACTGTCGTTGTCGTGGTAGGGGGGGTTGTTGCAATCTGCCGAGGTAGGGGAGGGCTTCTCCGGCGTCGAGGAATGCGTGCGCGTGGTGGGGTGGAAGTAGGAGAGCAGGCGTCCGGTCAGCGCACGATAGAGGTCGCCTCTCATCCACGCTTCGAGCAAGTGGTTCCGGGAGCAATGGCATCCATCCAGTCGGTTGGCCCCCAACAAATATTTCTTCTTCAGCATTCGCCGGAACCAGCTCAGGAAACTAACATATGTAAACCAAACAATTTCAGCGAAATCATTCATTTTAAACTATAAAAAAACTATATTTAAAGCGAGTGTTTATATATTTAAACGTTATAGAATATAATTAAAGCGGAGAACAAAAATATTTAAACCGAGTATGAATAACGAGTTAAAGCGGTAAATACTAAAGTTAAAGCGCTAAATAAAATGTTTAAACATTAAAGACTTATGTTAAACATTGTCCATGATTTATTACCTCTTTTCCATCGAGCGATGACAAAGCCTGTTTCTACCGTCGCTTGCTTTCCGGTAAATACTTTCACCATAGCACAACATCCTTGGGATCTTGCCGAAACGGACTTTCTTCCCCGTTCCGGTCACTCGTAAAAACCGGGACGTTAAGCGCGACCGAGCAACCCTTAATGTACCACTGTGTTGGTCTTTCTTTCCGGCGCATCTATCTTGCACTCGGGCGGTCGCTGTGGAATATCCTCCATAAGCCACTTGTGCGTCGCCTAGCGCCCATGCGTGTCGCCCTCATGGGTCGGTAGATCATCGACGTAATCAACGATCCGATTCGGGAACCGAGCATGATGTATTTGGGAAGAGGACTGTCCCCATGAGGTACATCATCAGGAGTTTGACAAATTTTCTTCTTCTCCCCTCTGTCGAACAAGTTGCAACAGAGTGCTCTTGATGGAGTCTCCATGTCTCTCGTGAGGTCTTTGATAGATACCGCCCTTGAGCCGACCGGGTTTTTCTTCTTTCGAAAGACCACTGCGTCGCCATCGCAACGCGAGACTCAAGCACGAGGGCCACATCTTGAGGTCCGAAAGCTCAGCAGGCTTTCCCGATCCTGAATTTATTGGTGCGACCATCGTACCTTTGCAAAAGAGAATCAAGAAGGGCTCTCTCTTGGTATATATCTTCAGCTCGATGAAGCAGCGCAAAGCGGTGTCCGTCGAATAATCTCCCGAGTGTCGAGGGGTCATGTTATTTTTTTCAATTCGACTAAAAGTCTCCACTACTGGGTGTCAAATAGCATCGCCATTAACTAGGTTGACCGCCATAATCACAAGCTCGCGACAATAACAACACATTCAACATGCGAGTATTGACAAAAGTTTAAGCGGAAATATAAGGTTTTAAACGGTAAACTCTCGGTTATTAAACAGAGATATCAAAATGTTAAACAGAGACCCATTTTATTAAACAGAGACGAGAATACTTAAACAGCGACAACAAAATGTTAAAGCTGTAACATCTCATTTCTTAAACGTCAACCTCATTTGTAAAAGCGCAACCATATCAAACGAAACGGGAAATGTACATTATAAATATTACACAAATCATAACAATCGAAAAACTAATTTCGATAGTGTATACATACGAAAATGCAAAACAAAAACAAAAACCCCTAGCAGAAATCTCCCGCGAGACTAACAAAAATCCCAGCTGAGAAATCCCCTGCAGACTTTCAATATCTTCTAACAAAAAAAGCAGGGAGCACAAAACAAAAACCGAAAAAAATCTTTCTTTGTATGTAGAGCAGGTTAACATAAAACCATACACAATACCTTAGATTTAAAACCGATGAAATGCCAACTAGTTGCGGGGACTTCTCCTGAGATACCGTGGAAAGGGAAAAAGGCGATGAAATGCTGACACGGAGGCTTCACGGTAGAGACAACTCGGAGGCAGCTTGAAATGGAAAGAGCTGAAGACGTGAGTTGAGAAAAAGCAATTAAACGGCTCCAATAAATTGTCTCTCGGGGTTACCCTACGGAAAAACCGCCCACTTCCTCTCAAATCGCCGAGATGGGCTCGCAGCCCACGACTCCCCATGCAAGGGCATTTTCGTCCAAAAATTTGAAACTCACTCCGCTCAAACTGCTACTAGGGGTTTGGGGGTTTGAAAAACATAGAGTTTAAAAAGGAGGGGGATTTTGGGGATTGCAAAAACTAACGGGGTGTTTTTGGCAATTTTACAAACTTAAAGGGTTTTTTTGGCAATTTCCACTAATAATAATAATAATAATAATAATAATAATAATAATAATAATAATAAGAAGAAGAAGAAGAAGAAGAAGAAGAAAAAGTAGAAGCAATATAATAAAAAATATGAAATAATAATAATAATGAAAATAACAACAATAATAAAAATAATAATAAGCACAAGAAGAAAAAGAAGCATAAATATAACTAAAAAAAAAAAAAAACAATAAATTAATATAATAATAATAAATAAATAAATAAATAAATAAATAATAATAATAATAAGTAGAAGAAGAAGTAATTAATAATAATTAAATGAGACAAAGAAGAAGAGGAAATATAATAAAAAAGAAGAAGAATATATAATAATAAATAAATAAATAATGATGACGACGATGATAATGATAAATAATAATAATAACAATAGCAATAATAATAATAATAATAATAAGAAGAAGAACAACAACAACAACAAGAATAAATATTTGAAATATTTGAAAAATAAAAAGATGAAGAAAAAGAGAAAGAATAATTTTAATAATAATAATAATAATAATAATAATAATAATAATAATAATAATAATAATAATAATAATAATAACAGGAAGCAGAAGAATAAAAAGAAAAAGAAGAATAAATATAACAAAAAATTAGAAAATTAATTAATAATAACAATAATAATAATAATAATAATAATAATAATAATAATAGAAGATGACGAAGAAGAAATATAAAATAAAATATTAAAAATAATAAATAAATAAATAAATAAACAATTATAAGAAGTAGAAGAATAAGAACAACAAGAAGAGAAGAAAAATACAAGAAAAAATAAGAAAATAATAATAATAATAATAATAATTAGAATAATAATAATAATATCAATAAGAAGCAGAAGAAGAAAAACGCAATAAATCTAATTAATAATTTGAAAAGTAATAAATAAATAACATATTTAAAATAATAATAATAATAATTAATATATTTTAAGAAGAAGAAGTAGAAGAAGAAATATAAAAATATATTAAAATATTAATAAAAGTAATGATATTAATAATAACAATAATAATAAATAAATAAATAATAAGCAGTTGAAGAAGAAGAAGAAAAAGAAGAAAAAGAAAAAGATTAATAAATATAAGAAAAAATAAGAAAAATAATAAATAAATAAGAAGAATAACAAACAATGATAATAATAATAACAATAAGAAATATAATAAAAAAATGAAAAATAATAATAATAATAAATAAATTAATAATAAGAAGCAGTAGAAGAAGAAGAAAATAAATTAATAATAAGTAAACAAGAAAAGAAGAAGAAAAGGAAATATAATAAAAAAGGACAAGAATAAAATAATAATAATAATAATAAGAAGAAGAAAAATTATAAGAAAAAAATAATAACAAGAAGAAGAAAAGGAAGAATAAATATAAGAAAAACAATAAATAAATAAGAAGAATAAAAATAATAATAATTATCATAAGAAGAAGAATAATAATGATAATAAATAAATAATAAGAAACAGGAAGAAAATAATTAATAATAAATAAATAAGAAAGAGAGGAAATAAAATAAAAAAATAAGAAAAGAGGAAGAAGAGGAAATATAATAAAAAAAGAATAATATTAAATAAATTAATAAATAAGAAAATGATATATAAATAAATTAATAATAATAATAAAAAGAAATAAGATAAAAAAGAAGAAGAAGAAGAAGAAGAAGAAGAAAAAAAGGGAAATAATATAATAACAAATAATTAAATAAATAAATAAAAAGAAGAACAAGAAAAAGAAGAATAAATATAATAAAAAATAAAGAAAATAATTAATAATAAATAAATAAAAATAATTAAGAATGATAAGTGATAATAAATAAATAAATAAATAAGAAACATTAATAATAATAATAATAATAATAATAATAATAATAATAATAATAAGATAAAGAAGAAGAATAAATATAAGAAAAAATAAAAAGATGAAGAAGAGGAAGATAAGAAGAAATATAATAATAAATATGAAATAATAATAATAATAATAATAATAATAATAATAAATAATAAATAAATAATAAGAAGCAATAGAAGAAGAAAAAGAAGAATAAATATAATAATAATAAAAATTGATAATAATAATGATAAATAAGATAAATAAGAAGAAGAAGAAAAATAATAATAACAATAACAATACAAATAATAATAAATAAATAAATAAAATAATAAGGACAAGAACAAGGCAAAAAATAATAATAATAAATAAGTAAATAAATAAATAAATAAATAATAATAAGCAGTAGAAGAAGAAAAAGAATAATAAATATAGTAAAAAAATGAGAAAAGTAATTAATAATAACAAAAAGAAGAAGAAGAAGAAATATAACAAAAAATATGAAAATAAATAAATAAATAATTATAAGAAGTAGAAGAACAAGAACAAGAACAAGAAAAGGAGAATAAATATAATAAAAAATTAGAAAAATAATTATAATAATAATAGTAATAATAAGAATAATAACAATAATAATAAATAATATATTAATTATAAGAAGTAGAGTAAGAAGAAGAAAAAGAAATAGAATAATAATAATAATAATAATAATAATAATAATAATAATAATAATAATAATATTAATAAGAAGGAGAAGAAACATAAATAAAATAAAAAATAATAACAATAATAACAAGGGAAAATTACTGTTCACCCCTCGTAATTTTCAAAACTTCCCAAAAACCCCCTCCAACTTTTGCACACCCCGGACAGCCCTCCGTTATATTTTTACATTCCTTTTAACCCCCACCGTAAGTTGAAGTGGGTCCACGATATGAAATTTCTTTTTGCCCTTGCAAAGGTGGGAAAAAAATGGCGCTCAATCATAACTTTCTTTTACGATAGTTTTTTTCAATGCCTCCTGCTTGCTTTTTCTCAAACAAAGTTTAGAAGGCTCATATCTTGTTCTTCTTGTTCTTGTTCTTCTTCTTCTTCTTCTTCTTCTTTTTCTTCTTCTCATTTGGTGTATTCAATTTTAGCTCTTCCGATTAAATTATGGAGAGTTTTTGTGCTATTGCTAGATACAACGGGGAGGGACGAGTGCTAATGTTTGTGTTCTACGTTGTACAGGTCCAAGTTGATGCGCATATTATGCAACGGCCGTGAGCATTCGAAGGTAGAGATACTTGTTGAGGAACGGACGAAATCGCAGACGAGAAGGCAACCTGGGCGTCCTAGACGAAAGAGGATCGAGTCGTAAACGTCCGGGGTCCGCGAGGTGCGTTGTAGCCATTGCCACGCCTCTAGTCACAATCGTAGATCGTGCAATGAATATGTTGTCGAGTAGGCATTGTGTATTGTGTATATAGTTCTGTTTATTATGTAACTATGGAACTTAATGTTTAACTTTATATATTACCGTTTAACTATATTAGTCTCTGCTTTAACTTTTTTTATGTTTCCGCTTTAAACTACATTAGAATCCGTTTAACATATACACCGTGATCGTGGCGACGGTTCCCCTAGCTGAATTAATACACACTCGGATCCCCAAGCGTTTCTCTGCTTAACTTTCTATGTTTCCGCTTTAAACTACATTAGTATCCTGCTTAACATATACACAATATCATCCAACAAGAACAGTAATCTCAAAACGAAACAGTAATGAATTTAATTGAATTTAGATACATGTACATTTACATCGACAAAATTTGTCATGTTCTTCGAAAAAAATGAATCGAATTTAAAACCGGTTTACATTTGAAACTATTACACCTATACAATGACTATGACCCCGCTATGCGACACTCCTCTCGGTTCGTTTTTACACGAAAGAAACGGAGTTTAAAACAATTACATTGATATTTACACAATGAACTATATACTTAAACAATGAAAGTGTATGTTAAACAATGAATCGGATTATTAAAGAAAGAATCGTGTATACAAATATAGAAAGAATGACTAAGAACCCGCTTGCGAAGACTCCTCCGGGTCGTGATGCCAGCGCCTCCCTCCCTAAGTATGCGGAAACATACCTTAATCGCAGATAAGGGACGTCAGTCTGCGGTACTCGTAGCTTCTCACCGGCGAGTAACTGCTCGATAAACCGCATGACATAGACGCTGCGATCGACACTTCCTTTTTTTCTCGTCGTGGGGCTTCGATTAGTCGTGAACAAGCGGGTACTTTGTGGTCGCCGACTCGCCCAACTCCATGTCGATACTGAGGTCGAATAGGTTCCGACTGTCGAGATATACAAGTTCATATTGGAATGCCGATTATTTACCGAACACTATTACACAAACACAAATTATTAAAGCACTTACCATTTCTAGCGCGTTTTTTTATCGTGATTCTTCGCTTTGGCATGAAGAATAATGCTTGTATTCTTGTTTTTCATTGTCGAGGGACGACGACATGGAAGTGGCCACTCATAATTATCGGGAGGATGACGATGTCCACTTCATGCAAGTTGCGCTGGCATCTCCAATCATAGCCATCGTGGATTCATGTGCGCCGTCGCCTCGCTTTGACATGAACAAGGCCGATGGCCGTGTGATGGAGGCACGCCTCTTATAACGATATGGCACTACGCTCATCGCCTTTTTGCAAGATACATACGAATGCGCCCATCACATCGCTCGTGACCATCTCCTTCCCTCGAGCGTGTCGAATAGATTGGCCCGTGTGGTGCCTGACGAGTCATTCTTCCACACGACAGGTCTGCGGGTTGAACGGAACAAAGACATGTAAACAATGTTGTAAGTATAAAAATTAAACGTTAAAGTATAAACTTTAAATTCTATATTGAATGTTTAAACGATAACGGTAATATTTAAAGGGTATCACTTATAAGTTAAATGTTATCGTAGAATTTTTAAACGTTAACGCTCCTACTTAAATGGTAACTAAAAAGCAGTTTTAAACAATATCATAAAAAACTTCAAACTTACTTGTCCATAGGGCGGTTGAGGAAGATCCTTATCAACTCCCTCGCTCAGATTTCTATTGAGGCGCGATTAGCAACGTATTTTTTTCTTCGGAATGAAGACTTTCCGAAGTTCTTCTACTTTTTTATTGGCTTCCTTTAATGGGGGCACGACGGCAGCATCAACGGGAGACACTTCCTTACATGCTTCTTGTTCTTGTGGGATTGTGTCTGCCTTCGATGCGGCACGGTCAGCCGTTGGTTCCACCGTGAATTCCACGGCAGCAGCATCAATGCGAGACACAACGTTGTCTGGTTGTTCTTCTTCATGGATTGTGTCCATCTTTGATGCCGCACTGTCAAGCGCCGGTTCCACCGTATGCATGATGTCGTCAACAACAGAGTCGACGATCTTTTCCACCGCGGCAAACTCAGCGCCATCTTCAATCTCCTCCACCGTGATGGGCATGTCATCAACGTTAACAACATCAGCCGCCGATGGTGCTGCTGCCGATGGTGCTGCTATTATTTCATCGTCAGCCGGCACGGGTGGAGACGGAGGCATTATTGTTTTCCTCTTTTTTGCAAGCTTCTTCGAATGAGGCCGTCTTCGAAGGGTCACCCCGATGATGTCCTCGTCGTCGAACTCCGACGGCGTATCCGTCCCGGGTGCTTCATTTGTTTGAAGGGAAGGCGCAGTCGATTGTGATCGCTGACCGCCTTCCAATGCCTTCACCCGAGCGACAAGCCGAGGGAACTCGATCATCAAAAACTGCAAGCCTCGCATGAGAGTTGCGAGTGACATCCCTCGCCCTAGTGCCGGCGGGAGCCGCCACGCTCGGGGGCGACACGGTCGGGGGAAGCCACGGTCGGGCGGGGTGGGGAGGGCTTCTCGGCCTCGACGAATGCGCTTTTTGGCTCGAAGCAGGAGAGCGGCGTCCAGCAAGCAAGGAAGAGGTCGCCTTTCATCTTGCCTTTCGAGCAAGCGGTTCCGGGAGCAATAGCATCCGACCGAGCGGTTGGCCCGAACAAATACTTCTTCATCAAGATTCACGGAACCATCTCAGAAACTAGCATGTGTAAAGCAAACAATCTTAGCGAAATTATTTAGTTTAAACAATTAAAAACTATATTTACACATGTAACTCAGTATATTTAAACGTTATAACCTATTGTGTTAAACGATAGAACAAACAAATTAAACATTAAACTAAAAAGTTTAAACGGTAGTTGAACAAAGTTAAAGCGGTAAGTTATAATGTTAAACGATAGATGAATAAAGTTAAACGGTAAATGATATGGTTAAACGTTAACGCCTACGCTAAACAAAAATATTTTTTTGAATTATTACCTCTTTTCCTTCGAGAGATGACAAACTCGTCTCTATCGTCAGCTGCTTCCGTAAGTATTTTCACCGTAGCACAAAGATCCTTGGGATCTTCGAAACGGACTTTCTTTCCGGTTCCGGTCAGCTCATAAAACCAGATGTTAAGCGCTACCGTGCAACCCTTAACATACCCGGTGTTGGTCTTCTTCCCCGCGTATCTAGATTGCACTCGGGTAGCGGCTTGTGGTATGTCCTCCATAAGCCACTCGTGCGTCGCTTGCGCCCATGCGTAGCGCCCCATTCCGGGTAGATCATCGACATAATCAACGATCCGCTTAGGAACCGAAAGCGGGAGGTATTTGGGAAGAGGATTGTACCCGTGGAGGTACACCATCGATGAGTTTGGCAAAAATTCTCCTCTTCTCCCCTCTGTCCAACGAGTTGCTAAAGAGTGCTCCTGATGGAGTCTCTGTGTCTCTCGTACGTCTTCGATAAATACCTCTTCGAAAGTCGACCGTGTTTTCTTCTTCGAAACACGATCGCCTCCCCATCGCAACGCAGCCAAGAACGATTGCCACATCTTCAGCCCTCGAAAGTCGAGATGCTTTCCCCGATCCTCGAATTTATTGGTGCGGTTATCGTATCTCTGCAACGAGAGTCAAGAAGGGCCCGCTCTTGGTATACGACTTCCAACTCGAGAATGTCGTGAACGGTGTCCTTCGGATGATCTCCCGATGTCGAGGGATCATGTGAACTTTCAATTCGACCCACGGTCTCCACTACGGGTGTCAAGTAGCATCGCCCATTAACTAGATCGACCGCCATAATCACAAGCTCGCGACAATAACAAAGACATTGTTAGCGGAAATGTAATTTGTTAAACGGTTAACACTCGCTCTTAAACACCGATATCATTTTTTTAAGCAAAGTGACGTACACTATTAAAATGTAGATACAAATAATTAAACGGAGACGAACTAACTTAAACGGTAAAGCTCATTGTTTAAACGGAGACATCATTTTTACAACTGCAACCATATCAACTGAAAGGGTAAACGTAGATTATAAACATTACACAAAGCACAACAATCGGAAAACCATTTCGATCAGATACATGCATCGAAAATGTAAAAACAAAAACAAAAACCCTAGCTGAGACATCTCCCTCGCAGACTAACAAAAACCCCCACCGATTAATCCCCTCGAAAAGCTTCAATGTCTTCCAACAAAAACAAAATCACAAACCAAAACCGAAAAAAATGTCTCTTCGTAATGTAATAGTTAACAAAAACCATAATGAATACCTTAGACCGCAGTGACGAAATGCCGAATACTTGCACGGGACTTCTTCTTCGAGACGCAGTGGAAAGGAAAGAGCTGCTGGGAAGAGAAGAGCGGAGACGCGAGTTGAGCTGAGTCATGAGTTGAGAGAAGACAAGCAACTGTAATGCCTAAGAAAAACCCACCCACTTCCTCTCACACGCCGAAATGGGTGCGACCACGACTTCCCTGCAAGGGCATTTTTCGTCCATAAAATTTTTAAATACACTCCGCTTTAATGCCAGCATGCATTTTGGGGTTTTCAAAATCATGGAGTTGAAAAGGAAGGGGTTTTTAGGGCATTCAAACTATGGGGTTTGTTTGGCAATTTGGCAAAGTTGTAGGGTTTTTTTGGCAATTTCCACTAATTTTTATTGTTGTGTGGTTTTTTTTAAAATTTTCTATATATTCTGTTTTTTTTGGGTATTTTCATACAATTACTGCAAAATATCTAATATGGTTGATATTTAATGTGCAAATATTTTACTTCATTAATTTTTCTTAATCAATATAAATTTTATGATAAGAATGGATGGTGATATTATTAATTCAAAACCTTCTCAATCTCTCAGAATTAATTAATTCACTTTTAGAAAAAGTGAGCACAGAGTAAGATTTCATATCTTTAAATTATGATTAAGTCTTTAGCCCATATTTATTCAATTAAACATTATTTTAAATATATGAGATAAAAAAATAGATCCTAAACTCTTACTAACACTATCACAATAAATAAAAAAAATAAAAAATAATTTTAATAAAAAATAAATAAATTTAAACTATTGAAACCATATGAAAATAAAATCTATCAAACACTAAAAACAAAAACTTTATCAAATTTAAATATTTTTTAAAATAAAAAATAAAAAATCCATTTGATCGGACGGCCAAGATGCAATCCAGATACAAAAACAGATCTCCAAGCAACAACATAACACAGAAACTATTCAGATCACCGTCTATCTCAAATCCAACGGTCAAGATTTATCCCAAGATGAGAGATCACCACGATCGATCATTTCCTTATATATCCAAACCTTTCCTCTCCTTCAAGAAAAAGGTAGCTCTTTTTTCGGCGCCGCTCTATATAAACTCCGTCGAATCCCTCGCGTCTCTCATCGGCGGCGCTTGCTTCTCTTCGAGGAACGATGGGGCCGGGTCTCTACACCGATATTGGCAAGAAGGCTAGAGGTGTTTGATGTTTTCTTTCTTCTTTTTTTCAGTGTTTTTTCTCTCATTTTTTTTTCTGATTTTTTTTTCTGGGTTTTTTTGGGCAGATCTATTGTACAAGGATTTCATCACTGATCAGAAGTTTGCTATCACGACCTACACCGCCAATGGAGTTGTGAGGATTTTCTCTGATTTTTTTCTTTAATATTCTTGTTAGGGTTCAGCTTTTTTTGATTTTTGGCGAGGAATTTTTTTAGGGCTCTGTTGTGATTTTGCCCCTTTCTCGTGTTGCATTTGTCGATTGCCTCTCGAAATGATGCAACTTTGTATTATGTTTCTTTATTTGAGAGGCAAACTGGGACATTGTTAGTGAAAATTATTGAAGAGAAAGCTATCTAATTGTTCAAGATGTTCAAGATATTTGACATTAGAAGTTGAAGTATCATCCTTAGTACATTGGGAGAGGTGTTGGTTTGATGTTTTGCATTTCTTAAAATTATTAGCTTCCAAATTTTCTTGTTGGTTTCCAACTATTTAGTAATAGGAGTTTAGAGTGGTTATTATTAATGGTTGGGAGTTGTGTGGGTGTTTTTGTTTTATCTGGGACAGTGACTTGATTCAGGACTTTTTGAAGTTTGATACGGTGTTTTATTTGTTTATTTTTTTTTCTTTTGCTATTATTGCTTCCTATGTGGTTTACTTGTACCTTTTTAAAGATTCCTTTGTATATTCTTTTCACATTGTTAATATTAAGCTTGCTAATATTGTTTGATATATTGAGTAAGTAAAGTATGAAGTTATAATTGTGTTGTCATTACACCTGTTTTTCATGTTGGCTTGTTTGTTTCAAGTAGCTTCAAGTAGCGCCAATGGTTTTGTGAAGCATGCTTGTTTGAAACCTTATAGGCAACGAAAAGCATGAGAAATCTTGATTTTTGACTGGCGGTTTTTCTGGGTTCACTTTTGTTTGTGATATATATGTATATATATTTTTTGATACATGAGGATTTGTCTTTTTGATAATTTATTTTTTTTCAGAAAAAAAATTATGTTTTAAATAACTGTCTTCTGCCATAAATTCTTGTCAAGTTCTAAATCTGCTGCTTTCTTTTTAGATGCGAAACTTCCTTAGTTGATTGATTTGAAGGTTTTGATACTACTGGCCTTGCTTTAAACACTAGAATAAAAGCACCTTATCCAAGTGGAATTGATTAAGTCTGTGCCTAGATTTTAACATATCTTAGTTTATCCGTGGACACATGCAGATTTATTGGTTCTGCACATATTGTTTCCCTTGCTTCGTGTTTGTTATTTTGTAATTTTGTTATTTATACTTGTATGGCTATTACTGCAGGCAATCACGGCATCTGGCACTAAGAAAAATGACCTGATCCTTGGTGAGATCCAATCTCAGATAAAGAACAAGAATATCACAGTTGATGTCAAAACAACTTCAGATGCTAATGTAAGCTGTGGCATTTTGAGCTATAGTTGTCATCACCATCATAATTAGTAGTTGTGGTATTATTACTTATTTAATTTGAATACCATATTGTTTGTGGTTTGTTGTGTTCTCTGCTTTGTCTTAGAGCAATTTTTTATCTTTTGTATAACTTCTGAGGCCATTCCCTGTTGTATATATGAAGCATTATCATAAAAGAGATCTTGTATTCTGATTACTTTGTATTGTTTCTTTTAGGTTTGCACAACAGTCACTGTGGATGAGTTTGCTACACCTGGGTTGAAGGGTATTCTTAGTTTCGTTGTTCCTGATCAGAAGTCTGGAAAGGTGGAATATCTGCTAACCTTGATGTTTCTTTCCAGTTAATAATTTCCTAGATTGGCAGCGATATAAATTTTTTTATTCTTGTCATGACTACAGGCTGAACTACAATACTTGCATGATTATGTGGGAATTAGTTCTAGTTTTGGTTTGAATGCCAGTCCGGTCGTCAACCTTGCTGGGGTTTTTGGAAATAAAAATATCGCTTTTGGTGCTGACATTGCACTGGATACTGCATCTGGGAATTTGACCAAATACAATGCTGGCCTGAGCCTCACAAATGCTGATCTGATTGGTTCGGTGACTTTGTAAGTAATTTATGTAATATCATTTGTTGCACAAAATGCAATTTGCGATTGTTTTGTATCAGAAAATTTGGTGGATTTTTTTGGTATGTGCATATCCTCAGCACCAATTTTTTTGTTTCATGGGATATCTATCAAAACTACCTGCAGTTGATATGCATGTACATAAGACTATTTCTACTCCCCCATTATTTCTGCGTTATTTTGCTGTCACTCTATTTCATGTGGATCATGAGTGAGTTGATTTAGAAGGGATTTGTTTGTTTATTAGGTTAGGACTGAATGGCTTTAAATCCCAGGTTTAATTGCAAACCATGCTAGTCCAATCCTCCTAGCAGCTGTTGGTGCTAACTTGTCTTGGTCACGAGATTTTAGCTCATATGCATGCAAGAGATTTTAGTGAATGCCATGAGTTAACCTCAAACACTTATCTTGATCTAAACCATAATCCTCTGCTAGTATTCTACTCTGTATTTCACCCAATGAAACACAAGACAATCTCGAACAAACTCGCTCATGTGTTCAAATTTTTAGCTGATACTGTACCACTCTCTCTTTTATCTAAAATTATGTATGTATCCATGCATGCAGGAGCAACAAGGGAGACAACCTTACTGCTGCTTATTACCACATGGTGAACCCGCTGATGAGCACGGCCGTTGGGGCGGAGTTTAACCATTGTTTCTCCACCAATGAGAATGTTCTGACTTTTGGAACACAGCATGCGTTGGACCCCCTGACCACTGTCAAGGCCCGGTTCAACAACTTCGGGAAGGCGAGTGGTCTCATCCAACACGAGTGGCGCCCTAAGTCATTTGTCACCATCTCCGGTGAGGTTGACACCAAGGCCATTGAGAAGAGCTCCAAAGTCGGCCTTTCCGTGGTTCTTAAGCCTTGATGATACTTTTGTGATTGGTCGGGGTTCAATCAGTCGGGATGGAGTAATAAAAAGTGAAAAGAAACTGAATGAGTTTTTTTCGTTTTTTTTTTCGATCTTACGTCTTTTGTTTATTCTGTGTTTTATCTAGGATTCTTCCTGGTTTTAGTTATGAAACTGTAAGAATAATTGTACTCTTGGGTGTTTGAGATTTGTTGAACTCTTGCTCCCATTTTCTCTTGCCCTTTTTAAGCATTTCTCTTGTTAGAAGAGCAGTTGTTTTGCATGGTTGTTTGAGCGTTTATTTCGGAGAGAGGGAAGTGTTAATTTTTTTTGAAGCTAAGGGGAATGGTGAAGGCGCTCATTTATCAGAAAGGGAGAACAAAATCAGAGAATTGGGGAAATCAGACTATTGTAATTACTAATTACAATTTGGAATATATATGGGAATGTTATATGGTTGGGAATATTGAGGTTATTTGATATAACTATGTTTGGTTGTGAACTCTTATTATCGGGAATTATTCATTGTTGTGTTTGGTTATTGTAGTAATTAATTTGTTAAAATATAATCCAAGATAAACACCAAATTTAGTGGTAATAGGATTACTAACCTTCTTAGTAATATTTATAAATTAGTAATGTGATATTATCATCTAGATTACCATGGGTGCAATGTTAAATGTGGTAATATTTTTAGATTACCACGTAACACGTGGTAATCTTTCTCCATTACCGTGAACCAAACGGCCGGTTATTTGTGCAACTCAAATGAATATTTGATTTATAAATTTTATTTTTAAATAAATCAATAATTAAGCAAACTCTAATTATCATTAAATTATTAATCAATGGAGATCTACAAAGAGTTGAAGTTGGGCTTTTAGTGCCAGGGCCCATTTTCAATACCGGGCCGACCATCAAAGCCCATAATCTACTTCTATCGTCTCTTCTTCGAGAAGCCTTCGATCGTTAATTTAATCCCGTTCCCTCCGACGAGATCTCTGATCCTTCAAACCCTAGCTATATCCATCTCCATGGACGACTCTTGGAGGTTCCGGCCACCGCCGCCGCCGCCGCCGGCTCCGTTCGGTGATCTCCATCACCCCCATCCCCCTTTCCCGCCGGCGCCATACCATAATCCAGCGTTCAGAGCGCCTGACACTTGGACCGCGATTCCTCATCCACCATTGGAGCGTCCTCCGTTCTTCCACCCCCCGCATCCTCCCCCGATGTTCTTGGACGACGAGCGGGAGGCCTATCGCAAGAGGATGCGGGTCGATGATTCGTCGCATCAATTTAATCCTTTTGTAAACAGTGCCTCGTCGGAGGATGAGCGGAGGTTGTCTCTGATCCGTGATCATGGGCATCAGGGTTTCCTTCCGTTCGATCGGAGCTTCACCGCGTCTGGGCATGGGTTTCCAGAGAGAAACCGGCCTCCGTTGCCTATTGACTATGCTTTCCCTCCCGGGATTTCGAATTCTCAAAGATTTGGTGGATTTGCACCTCACGAAGGTGAGAGAAGAGATCCCTATTCTCGGGATGGGCAATTTGAGGATTATTTGCCGCCGAATCAAATTTATAGGCAGGGTATTCCCGTCGGGGTATCAGGAAATTATGAAGCTCGTCCTTTTGAGCAACAATTCCACAATTCGCTGCTGCAGGATCAGCGGCAGCTACATCTGAATGAGAATTCATATATTTCTCCAAACCAAGCTCAATATCCTCAGACCAATGGATATCAGGCAGAATTCGGTGCAGTGAATGCTGAGAAGGAGAGCTCTATTCCAGAGTCTGGATCACAACACTCTGGACAAAGTAAGCTTGAGTATCACTGCCAGCAAGCTGATATGATCAATAACCATTACGATTACAAGCATTCAGATTTGGATAATGTTCAGCGGCAGCATCAATATCAAAGTTATGCTGGTTCAAAGAGTATCAATGGAGAAAGTGGCTTTATACGGCCACCTGGAACTAGAGAAAATGGCTACATGGGTGCCACATTGGGGAATCATGTACACATTCCGCAGAATTGCGCGCCTTTACCACCACCTCTTCTGGCGGTTCATCATGAACCATCTCCTAGCTTTCAGGGCACACCTTCCTTGGCTCCATCTCCTGTTCCAAGTTCCCTTATGGGCAGTACAGTAACTAATGTGCCACTTCCCTCCGCTGCTCGGACTTTTCCTGAAACTCATCCTTGGTCACATGCCACCGCATTTGAGACCAAGGTACCAAGTTCATTGAATGCTTGCCTTCTCTTGTAGCTAGGCTCTATCATTCATCAAAATTATATGCTAGTGTTCTGTTATAACCTCACAAAATTTATATTAATATTTGATGGTAATTAATCTTGAAGGACCAATCTTTTTCTACTGTCAGAAACACTATCATTAAATTTTCGGATTTTTTTTTGTTGTAATGAATCAGACATTACCTTTTCCGCATCAAGTTCCATCAACACATTATCTAGATGAAGGACGACCAGTATTTCCCTCTAAACACCCTACACAAGAAAAGCCAACAGTAATTGATGCTTGCCACCTGTTCAGACAACCACATCGAGTTTCTCGTCCTGATCATTTTGTGATCATCCTTCGAGGCCTTCCAGGTGACATTTTATTTGTTTGTTATCATATTTGTAAACTTGTGATTCTTGTCATTTGACTGACCTATTGCTTAAATATTGTTGACGAATAATGCCTACTATGCCTTCTTTATAGGTAGTGGAAAGAGCTACTTGGCAAAGGCATTACGAGACATTGAAGTTGAACATGGAGGAAGTGCACCGCGAATTCATGCAATGGATGATTATTTTATGATTGAAGTTGAAAAGGTGAGTGGAGATAATTTGGTGTAGGTTCTATATTGATGTCAATTATTTCAAGCAAGTATAACTACATACTCTTATAACAACTAATTATAAAAAATGAATAACAACTGTGCTTAAATACTTGTTTTTGCACTTCATAGGCTGAAGACAACGGAGGATCTAGAACTTCTACTTCAGTCCGAGGCAAGAAACAAAATATGAAGAAAGTCATTGAGTATTGTTATGAACCAGAAATGGAGGAGGTGATTGCAGCCTTTCCGCTCATCTCTTTTCGATACTTCCCTTACAAATTGATAAAAATTTTGTTTGTGCTGGATAATTTTATTTATTTATTTATTTTCATGTAATTCCTTCTTATTATGTGTATTATGATTGTAATGATATAGTTGTTTACAGCTAAACTTTAATTTAGGGTATGAACAGGTATAATACTGACTTTAATCAATAAAACATTTTCGTCTTAACAACTTGGGAGTTGGTGAACAGGTAAAACACCGACATTAATCAACAAAATGTTTTGGTGTAAACAACTTGGGGATTTGTGATTGGAAATATGAAGTAGAACCATCTTCTGTTTCCAAGAATGAACTATTCTTCTTATGTCATGGCAGATTGATGTTATTGCTTATCTCATTGGTTAGCATAATGAATGGAGAGATTTATGGGAAAACTAAAGACATATCACTGGTAGTGTAAATCAGCAGATAGCTAGACTTGAGAATGAGGTAGAGAAACAATTGATTGCCAAATGCACCTGTCCTCCTTGGGGGATTTTGCCTGCTGTATCTGATGGCTTAAAGTGTGAAGCTGCTGAACAGTGAACACCATGTGTAGAATAGTTTCACCACAGCCTTTTGTTAATTAATTAACCAAATTCTTGTTAATTTTATCCTTATATGCCAATTTTGGATTTTTTGATATTTCGTTCTTCTGATAACTTGGCTTCTATGATTCACAGGCATATCGGTCTAGCATGCTGAAGGCATTTAAAAAAACTCTAGATGAAGGGATTTTCACTTTTATAATCGGTATGGTGTTTGTCATGGATTCTTGCTTTGTGTTGTTATCATCTTTGTTAGATTCCCCATTAATCATTTTATCTTTCAGATTTTTTTCGCATTTGTTATCAATCTTATCTATGTTCTTCTCTTATCATTTTATTTGTGCTCAAATGTTTACTGCCTTGCAATGTAGTATATATTCATAACCATTTTCTTTGTTTAGAATGTTTTGATGTATTTTAACTCTCCTGCGGTTGAAACATTATACTAAACAAAATTCCTCCTCATTTTCTATTCCTCGATGGACCCTTTCTATTAGGAAAGGCTGATGGTTTAATCCGAACCAAGTATATAGCGAGGAACTTGTAGCTATTAGACAAGTGAATATCTAAACTTGTTATTTGTTTTAGGCTTGGTCCTCTTCAACTGCTCAAGGATAATAGCATTTACATTTCTCTAGATGAAGTAGTGGGATGCAGTGCAAAGGCACTGGCTTCATTTTGACTATTGCATAATGCAGTGCTGTTTGACAACTGACCCATTTGTTGCTGGTATGTTTGCCTCGTTATAGTGGATGACCGCAATCTGCGGGTAGCCGATTTTGCTCAGTTTTGGGCAATTGCAAAGGTATACTCTCAATCTTTTCGCTGTGGCATCTGTGAGTATTTATGCTTGAGCCTCTATGCTGAGCTGCAATGTATTTAACATGTTATCAAGTTAAAAACATTTGGTTGTGTGACTGTAAATATTTAAAAGAATTCTTGTAACTGGTTTCTTATTTTTTTAATCCTTCATTTTGTTTTTAATGCCTTAAAAAGGATGCAAACAACACCGTCTCTTGCTTGACTAGCTTGTCATTTACTCTTCAAAATTCTTGTTCTTTGCTAATCTCATATGTTAGCAATTTGATACTTATGGGTACTTACACCAATCTTGTCAGACTAGGTGTTTTTTCAATTGTATGCTGAATGTATTTTTGTCATCTGAACCCATGATGAAGTTTAACATTTTTTGTAATATAGAAACAATGGCACTCAATTTGATAATTTGCAAAAATGAGTAAATCCATAACATATGCCATTTGTAATTGTGTAACAGTAGATGAATGCGGCATTCTATATTTTCCCAGTTTCTGTCATTCTGAGATTCTTGATATGCAGAATACTGAGCCTCAGAGGATCTATGAAATGATTTATTTTCTTTAGCTGCTGACAAGCTGCTTTCCAAAAAAAATTACATCAGAATTTATTTGGTTCATCCTTGTTGATGCAAAAATCATGTGAATTATCACAAGATACAGAACTGACTCCTTTTCCAGGGGTCCAGATTTTGCACTCTGTGCTTAAACTTGTTCTTGCTTTAAGGCTTGTATCTGGTCCCATATGTTGTCTAATTGTCCAAATTTTTGGCTTTGAACAGCTGCAAATAGTTAGAAGCTGCCCTCATATTTGTATGGGATTGTTCATTTGAATTAAATTTGTTTACTGCTTTTTAAGTTTCAGAATTCCTTAGTTGAAGGTTTAATAAATTGTTTTCACTTATTGATTGCCAACCAGAAGTAGATTGTTTACCATCTTGGTGATGTGAACTATGTTGGTATTTACTGTTTAGAATTTACTTCTTCAAGCTGTGATTCCTTTTTTTTTCCTCCTCCAATTGTTGTGGAACATAAGAGTCCATACAAAGGGGTAGCTTTGCCATAATATTTGAAAGGGTTTCATTTTTCTCTTTCTTCATCACAATTTATGCTGTTAAGGTTCTGTAGATGCAGACTATTTTCCGAGCCTGTCACTTTGAGAAACCCTTTTAATACAACATAGAAAATCTGAAAAATTACATCTTTGCGCTTTTGTCCAATGCTGTGACACATTCTTCTAGATTACTTTGATGGTAAGCAATGCTTGCAGAAACTAGCTATGTTTAAGGGGAAGCTAAAATTAGTAGACTGATAGACCTTGAATTAAATGATGCAATAACATACTGTTACTTTTTTGGGGTCATTTTTGCAAAGCCTTATGTGCTCCTCTTAGTATTTAGTTTGTCTTCTATCTTAATTTGTATGTTTTCCATGGTTGCATTTTGGGTACTAGAGTAAATTGTTCTTACACTATTTCTTTTCCTTGCATGAGAACTTCCAAAATCCTCAGACAAATAATTGAAGTATCTTAAATTTTCTCTAAATGATAAGTTGCTGCAGCACACCATCTTAGGATTGTGCAACATGAGCAATAACATTGATGGCAAGTAGTTCATAATAATAAGAAAGTTTGAGTTATTTTTGGGAGCATGATCAAAATATCATCTTCTTTCAGAATACTTGGTGCTTAGATAGCATACATCAAAAAAGCTAGGTTAGTGTTGTTGTTTAGGTTTGAACTAAACTTTGTTGATAGCTATGCTTGACAGATATCTCTGTCAATTATAATTTATAGTCAGATGTTTTTAAGCATTTCCCGGAGAAATTGAGGAAGAAACAGTGATCCTGATTTGCAAGGTCCTAGTGGGCCTGCTCTTTATCCTAGTGAATGTATATATATCTGATTATTCTAGGGTCTTATAGTGCATTACTTGCGTTGTGCTCAATGTGCTCCTTTCTTTATTCTACATTCCTTCACCATGCTTTCTTTTTTGTTTGCATGCAGAGGTCAGGCTATGAGGTGTATTTGCTGGAAGCCACGTACAAGGATCCAATGGTTGGTTTTTTAAGTCTTTTTCCTTTAATCTTTTGTTTGTAGAATGAATGTATGTATCTCAAAAGTTTTTTTTTAGTGTGATACTTAACTTTATGGACATATTATTCAAGAGATGGTCATGGCTAGTTGTAGGTCTTTAATGGAGATTGGTGAAGTTACAGTTGCACCAACATTTTGTGCACATTTTTAAAAAATCTTTTTGTATGACAGGGATGCTCAGCAAGAAATGTGCATGGATTTAAATTGGATGATATCAAGAAGATGGCTGACCAATGGGAAGAAGCTCCAGCATTGTATCTACAATTGGATGTCCAGGTCAGTGCGTAATTTCCTGAGATGGGATTATAACTTTGTTTTCCTTCTTTCATCATATTAATACTATTTGTAATTTGTGCATGATTTATTTTCATGTATTATTTTGTTGTTGATCTTGCAGTCACTAATTCATGGTGATGACCTCGATGAACACTGTATACAAGAGGTAATCATTATCTGCCCTCTTTATTTATGCTTATAATGCTGACAGGATATTTATCTCTTCTTGATATACTGCATTTGGAGATGTCATCTACTCTCTGCTTTCCCAGTTCTAGCATATATCCTTTGGGTTTCTTCTATAAGTCTTTAGTGTTTGTAGCAGTCTACAAGGTTTATGGGTGCTCTTGATTTAGTCATATATTTCAAAACATGACCATATCTTGTGTGAAAGAAAGTTCTTGGTTATCTTCTATTCTTTGACGGAATCAACAATAACCACAGAAACCAGTAAGAAAATCTCCAATGTTACTACATTGTTGAGATGATAAAGTTTTGAGGTCAAAGTCAGAAGACTGAACTTACTCCTTTGGATCACCGAGGAATTTTAGCTGTCCTATTTGAGTAATCAAGTTCTGAGTGCAATATCCTTCAGATTAAACTTCTTTTTATCTAGATTTAGGGTTTAGTGATGGTTGTTATTGTTAAGGTCAGGACATGAAGTTTACCAGCCAATGCTGATGAGAACAGCAGTGGTGATGCCATTGTTGCAGATACATTAGCCTTTTCATCTCCCACTTACCCTAATTGTTTCTTCTAAGCAGCTCATTACATGAAAGTTTGGGTATTTCATTTGTCTCACACAGTATTTGCTCTCCTTTTTTATACCGCCTTGCCACTAGTGTTGAGTTTTGGGAATTCTCAACCAACTGCAGCATGGAGACCTCCCAGGCCTGCATGGTTATTATGATTTTTTTTTAATGTATTTTTATTTTTTCTATGCAACACCATAAAACCTTATAAATGAAAGTAATTTACCTAATTGACTTTTAAGATCATTCATAGAATGTTAAATATTTATTATTATTATTATTATTATTTAAATAATCACTAATCATTTAGCCCAGCACTAGCTGGGCTACATACTGGGCCTCATAAATGGGTTGCATTAGTGCGATCTTCAACTGAAGCTGTTGGCTGTTCACTTTTTCTGATGTTCTTCTAACTTTCTTTGTTTGTATTCATTATGAATTGTGCATTCGTTTTGATGGGAAATGTAGATGCGGATGCATCATGTTAATTTTTTTAATTTACTTCAATGGGGATATAAGATACAGTAGCTTGCTTTCTGATTAAAACTTCAATTTTTTTTTTTTTTACGTTGTAATATTTAATAAGTATTTATTTCTTGAATTTCTTGTTATGTAGGAATAATGGGGAAGTTGGCTATATAGAAATTTGTATGCCATAAGTTTCTCACCATCTGTCATTTTCTTATGCAGGTAGACATGGATTCAGATGATGCATCACACGAGTTGCATGCAGTACCTGAATTGAAGGATAAGGAGGATTTTAAGATGCCAGGAACATCATCATCATCATCATATCATGCACCTGATGGTAATCTATCCCAATAAATTGGTTGCTTGTGCCCTGCGTTTTTAAGTCTTAATATTTTGATGTTTCTTCTGGATTCATATGTAGAATAGAAGCCACATTTTTGTTGAAATATTTCCTATTCTTCTAGGTGGCATGGTCTTTTGTTGAAACAAATTTTGAAATTTCTTCTGGGTGATATGGTTTTTTTTTTGTTGAAATATTTGTTATAAATTTCAACACAAACTTCTCATAGGAGAAAATAAAGTGAGAGGAGCTATGGTGTGAAATATAAAAATAACTACCTTTTTGGATTGATGTAGGTCTTGTAAATGTTGGAGAGAGCTGGGATGGTGGGAATGATGATGAAGAAGAACTGACAACAGTGAAAAAGTTAGAAAAAAGTAAATGGTCAAAGGATATTTATGAGGATCTAGAAGATTCAGACAGTCCTAAAGAAAAGCAAAATGCTCTATCTGGATTACTTCAAGCATATGGAAAGAGTGATAAATCAGTTCGTTGGGGTGACCAGGTTTGCTTCAATCCCCATCTTGTGTATTGACCTATTGGAACTCTTGCATTTCTTTGGGCAAGTTCTTTTGTTTTGTTGGTATGTTGGATTGCAAATTAATATTTTGCTGCCTTACTGTTGACTTCTAGGAAATATTTGGGTGCTGAATTTGATAATCTTTAGTAGTTTCTCCTTTTTTTTTTTGGGATAAGTAGCATTTGATATGAGAACTTTTACATCAAGTTGTTTTCATTATTTGATTTATTATTTTTTTTCTCATGGTTGTCTTAGTTGTTTCTAATCCCATATCAGACAAGCTAAAAGGCCATCCATCAGGATGGTTTTATCCAGAATATGTGGAAGCTATCAAATCTTAAATCAGTGACGCTCAATTTATGAATGTGTTGATGTGTGTGATTGCTTGTAGAAGATATTGCAGCCATCTAATTATCTCCTGATTGACATGCTATTGATGCGTTTGTCTGTGCATGCTGGGTGACCTTTTATCAATAAACTGAGCACAAGATAACATGCGATTTAATTGAATGATGAAGATTTTGAGATCTTTTTGCCTACTTGAATTGATTATTAAATCTGATCATCATCCCTACATTTCATGATTAATGGGTGATAATTCTTATGTGATGCACCTAGCATGAGTGTGTATTGGTGCATAGGATTCACCAATGCTGTTGCAGTTTATTTTTATGGCCGTCGACCATACGCCATATATGTTCAGATTATCTTCTAGTCTCTGTTACTTCCATATGGTATTTTTGAATATTTGCTCCTTTTCAGGTCAAAGAGAGTGGATTTTCCATTAGTGCTGTCAAGAAAAAAAATGCCTCGTCACTGATTATTGGACCGGGTTCTGGCTACAACTTGGTTAGTAGACTCTCTCTTGCTCTCTCGTTTTTCTTTTTTTTCACTGGACCATTACATCAATCAATAGAATAAGCTTTATCACAGATCAAAATTCTTTATAGAATCTGACCTGTGGGCCTGATTTTCATTCATTTATTGTTTCATGAGTAATACAAAGGCCTTTACCTTCTCAGGGCACAAACCCATTGCGAGATGAGGATTCTCTGGAGGTTGCTGCGAGGAACAGTGGAAGTGAGCTGAAAAAGCGAATCCATGAACAACTCCGGGCTGAGCGTGACTCCTTCAAAGCAGTATTTGACAGGAGGCGGCAACGCATTGGTGGCCTTCATGATGCCGATGATGAGTAGTACACTCAATTTGGAGGTTTATCATCACCCATCAGGCGTCTCAGAGGAAAATTTCCTTAATGCAATCTATAGGTATTTCCTTGTTCCTCCAATCCAAACTCTGATTTGTAGGGTAGTCTCTTCTCTCGCAGGATCTTCTAATTCGTAGACTGCCACCTCATTGACTCTTGCTTATGAAGGGAATTCCAGAGATCATATCAAGATATTGGCCTTGTTGTATAATATTCCTTGATATTGATTGTATTTATGTGACATGGTTACATGATTTTATATTGAGATTACCTTATAATTTTTCTTTTACAAGGGTGAACCAAGCATTACAAATAGATTGGAGTTTAACCCTATTTAGGGAGGAAAACAGTTGGAAAGTGAGATATGATGGGATCGGTTTCATTAAATTACTTAGTGTTTGAAATATTAGTTAAGTGAACAAACAAACCATTGTCTTTGAAAGCATTGTATTTCATGAGCACATTGTGCAACAAATATTTGCTTTTCTTTTCATGCATCTTTTGTCAATCTGCTTAATTTAGATTTGACATGTTTTATTTTGAAATCTGGATTGATTGATGAGGAATGTCGCTGAATTGCAGTTTGAGGAACAATCAATTCATGGTTTTTTTTTGTTTGCAGAAGCCAACTTAAAATGTTGATCTGCTCTTATGATTCTGGTTTATTTTTTTCTCTTGTAATTGCACATAGATACTGAAAATTTTTCTTCTTTGCAAATGGCTGGCTCCCCATATTTACCAGATTGGAGTTGTTTTGGAAATGAGTTAGTTTAATTTTCTTATTTTTATTTGATGATACAATGAATGCTTTCTTCAATTTTATGGAAGGAGATGGTTTGGGAAAATTTAAGTTCTTCCTCATTTTTTGCTTTGCAGATTTGAAATTCATTAATACATATTACCTACACTGGCTGGCGAAGTATAGTAACTTATTTCCTTCCCAAGTGAGCGGTTGATGGTTCAATTTCATATCCATGACCCGGCTTTTCCTTCTATCATGATGAGTATTATTTTTTTAATATTTTGTGGAAATATGATGAGTATTTCATTCCAATGCAATGGTTTTGATGTGTTTGGAAATACTAGTTCTGGTTTTTTTTTTTTGTAATTTTTATAAAAGATACAGAGAATTATTTTGTGTTATTATAGTAGTAGTAATAATAACTATTATTATTATTATTATTATTATTATTATTTTGTGAATGTTGATCTTATTGATTTCTGGAACAATAATGAAAATATTTTCATAATTTTTATGGTCGAGTTTGTTTTCTATAATAAATAGAATATAATAAGTACATCCAATTCACGCAACAAGTTTCTATGTCAAATTTTTATCTCGCCTTGTGCGTGTGTATATGTTGTAAAAAATAGTGATTATTGTTATTTTTAATAATTTATTGGTCTTTGAAGATAAATATTATTATGTCATTCCCATGATGAAAATTGGTATTTTACTCGACTCTTACCAATCAAATCAACATATTTCCATGATGTAATATTTTGACGGTGTTTAAATATTTTTCACATATTAAGTTTTAGTGGAAATTGTTAAAAACACCCCCAAAGCTTGCAATATGTATAGATTCTCTTCTTAAATTTGAATATCTATAAAAACCTCTTTTTTTTTAATACAATGATTTTTTAAACCCCCCAAGCATCTAACAGTGATTGCTAGAGTTAATTTGGAATTTTTTTGAACAAAATTGTCCCTTGCGTGGGAAGTTGTGGCAAATGTAACATAGTTTGGCCATAATGCTCTTGGGTGCAATGAGTTTCTATTTAAAACATGAGGTTTCTGTTTAAAATATGAGGTTTCCATTTAAAATATGAGGTTCTGTTTAAAAAATGAGTTTTCTGTTTAAGAAATAAATACCTCCATTACTCTTCATGCTAATCTAATTTTTTTTGTTTGTAGTTATAATGTAATCATGTTAACCTAAATTCTTTTCCAGAAATTTATTAAATTTTTAATGTAAATATCGTTATCTCCATATAATAAAGAATGACCGTCTTTATGCTTGGTCGTCTTTATTTAACTATCGATGTTTTTGTTTAATATATTGTGTTTACATTTAAAAAAGTGTTTAAATATCGTTGTTTCTATTTAAATATGTACGAGTGACCAAGAGTAATTGGTTTTTATACCCAAGATTAATTTGTCACATAAATATTGGTTTTTCTATTTAAATATCAATGTTTCCGTTTAAGAAATGAGGTTTCTGTTTAAAAAAAAGACTTCTCTGTTTAAGAAATGAGGTTTCTGTTTAAAAAAAGAAGTTCTCTATTTAAGAAATGAGGTTTCTGTTTAAAAAAATGAGTTTTCTGTTTAAAAAATTAGTTCTATATTTAACATATTCTTTTGTTTCTGTTTCTGTTTAACAGAAAGGAATGCAAAAAGAATGAAAAAATGTATGCAAAAAGGTTTAACATGATGTGATTGAGCGGTTGTTTTCCCACCATTTTTAAGGGCAACGATGGAATTTCATAACATGGAGCCAGTCCTAGTGACTTGCAGGGGACAAAAAGGAAGTAAAATAATAAAAGAAGGGTTGTCTGAGGTATTCAAAACTCATAGAGGCTGTTTGGGAAGTTTTGAAATTCTTGAAGAGTAAACAGTAATTTTTCCTAAGTTTTATTCCATCTATGCATCCTCAAGCATATAATGCAAATGCTTTCACTTTATCATTAATTAATTATAGTCCAAAATTATATATTATCAATTGTTGATTAGATTAATTATTCAGCAACTTATTTTCTTTTATTGATAATTATTGGGATTTAACCAATTTAAGACATTGAATTGGCTTGGAATGATTTGGGTGATGCATGAATACATCTATTGGAAAATTGGTATTGAAAGGATGAAAGGTCTTGAAAGGATTGCCCAACTCTTTCTAATTTTGTTGATTTTTTTTTTCTGAACTTTTCTTTCCCCTCTAATTATCTCTAGAAATTAAATTCTTTACCGGTCACACTATTAAAAATATGTTTTATTGTTTAAGAATTCAATTTATGTTGTTGAATTCATAATCAATATTCACAAAAATAAAATATATTATACTTAGACTTACATAAATAATAAAATGAATTGAGAAATATGTATAGCATGTTTTAAATGATATTTTGAATGTGAAATAAATCAAGATAAAGGGTAGATTAATTTGTTTAGAGTAAATTCTTAATCAAGATTATATTAATTTTAATGTAATTAGTTCTTCTTAATTTTATACGAAAAAGATGCAATCAGTTCATTGTGCAGTATGGATAACAAGGCAAATGGGTATATATGACGCGTATTGAGACCGCTGATGATAGTTATGTTAGAAAAGACAATTCACTACTTTTAAGACAAACGCTATCTAAAATTGCTACTTATATCTCTCTTTCTCTCTCTCTCCCTCTTTATCAAAAATGAAATCACCGACTCTCTTCATAAACATCTCAGTCTCAAAATTGTTGCATCGATGATTGAAGGCCCTATTTTTAACGACATCCTTTTTGGATACCACGAGGGAACTGTAACTCTCCCTTGGCTTTCTATTGCCTTCTTTCCAACGCTGTTTTGGGTGGGGATTCTCAGTCAGATCAAATTTCAGAAAATGTACATTTTTTTTCTTCTTTTATATACATGACTTTTCTTTCTTCTCTTGGGTTGTGAGTATTTTTGATGTTTGTATGGTTTATTAGTAGTTCCGCTTAGCCAAAATTTTAGGGATTGCTGGTATTTTAGTCTCTTTGGTAATTTACATACATTATGCTCATTTTCTATTCAAACACATCCCTTTAAAAGAAATACAAACTTGTTTTGGTTTTAAATTTATCATTTATTTTTAGATCGATTTAATTTGAAGTTTTAGCTTCTTTTTTAATTTTTCTAGTCTCTTTTAGATCTTTCGGGAATTTTTCCCCAAATGTTTGAGTCATTTTCCAGATCATTATCCCAATATTTTTTTTATAGAAAAATTTAATTTAGTCACATTATTTCTTCCTCATGTAATTAATTTTTCTTAATTATTGCCTAAATTATTCAAGACCTAGGTCATTAAAGGCAATTCTATTTATTGGAAAATATATGGAATGTTTGAAAATTCCATAAAGAATTTATGCGGTTTATAACATTGAACTTTGATCTCCTGAGTACTTTCTAATTTTTTCTTTAAATTGATTGGGAAATGTTTACAGGACTCAGGGCAGTTTAGGTTAAATTCAGAAGGGTTGGTATGGTGGAACCCTGATACTTATAGGGTGGTTAATTTGATTAAACATGATATTGAAAGCATGACTTGGATGAAGGATTCCACCAACTCAAAGCATAGACTGGAAGTTAGAACAAAAGATGGATTCTTTCACTAGTTTTTAGGCTTCTCTAAACAGGTAGTAGTTATTAATACTTGTATGGTGGTCAAGTGTCTATATATAACATAAATTATGAAGGAAAATAGTTATATATATATATATGTATATGCATGTATGTGTGTATATATATTTGTCTAATGAATGTATAGCAGATGTTTATTTTGACTATTACTTGACTTTGATTTCATTGTATGTTTTCTATTCTGTATTTTATTTTATTTTTTTCCTTAGTCTTCATTAATGTGTCTTATAAATGCTTAATTATTTATATTGTTACAATATTTTAATTTCTAATGTAGGATGTTGATAAATTGTCAAATTTCATCCAAAGACAATTTCATATAACAGTAGAAGAGAAAAAGGTTACTGTTAGTGGCAGAAACTGGGGCAATGTTGAATTTGAAGGTCAGTATCTTTATTGTATATCAATCAGTCATGTAGCTTTAGAGACTATAAAATTATTCTCTTTTAATTAAAATGTATAAATTATGGTTTTATTGAATGAAAATTAAAGTACCAAAAGTCAGAGGTGTCATATAGCATGGTAAAAGGTGGCAGAAGAACAAAATAAGGTACACTAAACTAAAGCAAAGATTACAAATGATTTATTCAATAGGCATGATGATAATTGCAGAAAGTGAGTTCATTTTCATTTTACTAGATAAACAGAGAATGTATTAATTTCTTTAGAGATTATCAATCATTTGTACCCTTTTTTGTTAGCTTCTCAAATGAAAGATGATATTCCTTGTTATTATTATTATTATTATTATTATTATTTCTTCTTTTACTAAACATGACATCAATTAAAATGTCAAATAAAGCAGGAAATATGCTTAACTTCACAGTGGATTCTCACAAGGCATTTGAAGTTTGTATGGCAATGTTACACAAACTCAGGTTCATAGAAACACTGATGTTTCCTTGGAGTTCCATGTGGATGATGACACACCTAGTAGTAATAATAAGGTACTAATTTACCATTATTATCTAACATGATTATTGCTTAATTAATTTGAAGCTAATAGAAATGTTCCTATATATATATATATATATATATATATATATATATATATTTATATTTGATCACACATACATACATGTCATAATATTTTTCTGAGCATTTATCTTTATGCAATTATAACATTTTTTGCTTATATATGATTTCAGATGGATTACTGGATAGATTTAAGTTTTCATGTCTCTAGTTCAAATACCAAAAGGGCATCCATAATGTGAGTTGGAGTATTTTAACAGAAGGTAAGTCTGAGGGGGGCTTAGGTATTAAGAACCTCAATCTTGCTAAACATTCTCTCATGTCTAAAAACATCTTCAAATATTTAAACAAACATGATTGTATTTGGGTCAATATCTTACTGAACAAATATGGGACTATTAATTTTTGGCAAGACTCTGTGCCGGCTAAATGTTCTTGGTTCTTTAGGGGTCTTTGTAAATCAGCAGCTTTTATTAAATATCATTGCAAAATTAACAAAGTTAACCCTTTGAGAACATCCCTGCTCTGGGATCCCTGGTTATTTGATATTCCTGTCGCTTTAAACCCCACTTTCCTTAATATGGAAGTTGATTTTGATGCAATTTCTTTCTCTGATATCATTATTAACGAACAATGGTCTATTCTGGTTATTAATCATATTTTTGGTAACAATGCTGGGCATTTACTGTGTTCTCCTATTGCTATTGATTACAACTCTGAGAATCATTGGACCTGGTTTTCTGTTGAATCTCACACTAAAATATCTTCTGCTGTTTATCATACTTTGAACAAGCAATCTGTTTGTTCTGATGATTGGGATGGTTGGAACATTGTTTGGCATATTCCAGTTGCTCCTAGAATTAAACACTTTATTTGGCTATGCTTGAGAGGTAGGCTTTCTACATCTGCTTTCCTTCACAGCATTCACCTTGGTCCTGATAGCTCTTGTGTCTTTTGTGGTTTACAACGTGAGACTACTGATCACCTGTTCTGCCAGTGTGATAGAATCCTAGCAATTTGGGATCAGGTTAATTGTCTGTTTAATTTATCTATTACATTCCATAATGGTTTTTCCTCAGGCAATTGGGTCACTGATTACAGGCATTCTGCATATACTTTAGCATTAATTGCCGCCTGTGCTTGGTTCATTTGGTTGTGCCGTTGTGATTACATCTTCAGGGACATTCGTCCCATTTTCCTTAACATTGTTCTCAAGGCTGCTGCTCATGTGGATGAGTTCTACTGGAGCAATTATGTGCTCATGGGTAGAAAATTATTACTGTCTAACTTCTCCTCTGCCGATGACAACTTCTTGTTCACTCATGCAACAACAAATCACACTATTAAGGTAAATTCGGTTGGCTTTTTCTTCTCCTCAGCTAACTATAAAATCTCCTTTGCTGGCAGCTCCTCCCTCCAACTCTCGGACAGCATCTTCGCCCCGATCCTTGCCATTGAAGTTGCTCTCCAGATTGCTTTGGATCTTCATATCCCAGTGAAACACATTCTCTGCGACCACGCTGCAGTCATTCATCTTCTCCAATGCTTTGATCACGTCTCGTCTTGGAGAATTGAAGCACAAGTAAACAATTTGAAATTCCTTCTTGACATGTGCGGGCATCCTCATATTCATATCATCCCCTCATTTGTCGATTATCCGGCAGCGAATCTAGCTTCGTATGGCATGCTTCATCAACATCTTAATTTGTTTTTGTTTGGCAAAGACCTCCCATTTTGGATTATGAAATCGTTTAGAAAGTTTGGTTTTTTCTTTTAACTTGTTTCTAGTTTTTTCCTCAGTCTGTAGTCTTGTTCTTCTTGATTTAATTTCAATAAATTAGCTTCTCCTTTTGGAGAGGTTCTTCCAAAATACCAAGTTTACTAGTGACACTGATCAAACTCCAGCTCAGGCAAGTATTTGCAATGTCTAATTTTTTTACATTGTTTTATTCTTAAGATACATAAATTTTTTTTTTCTTTTGTACTCCATAATATCTAATCGATGGTTATTTTTTCTACAGGTTTTTCAGGACAAAGTCTTATGTATGGCACACAATGAATCAAGTATTGCACCAGTGGTGAAATTTGATATAGTTTCAGTTGTCACACCAAGGTATAATTCAATAATCAATAAAACACAAAGACTAATTAAGATATTTTTTATTATTGATATGTGAATTATGATGCATGTTTGGTATTTTTTTTTAGAGGCCGATATGCTATAGAGTTTCATGTGTTATATTTACGCTTTCAAGGATTGGCGAGTAACTTCACCCTTCCATATAGCAATATTTACCGACTTTTTCTATTGCCTAAGGTGAATATTTTATTTCATTAATATATATATATATATATATATTTTTTTGTGTGAAATTTTATTTGAAGTTAATAATTATTTAGCTGTATATTGGGTGTAGTACAATGAACCTCACACTTGTGTGGCTATTGCACTTGATCCACCCTTGCGAAGAGGATTTACTGCATATCCATATATTGTTATTCAGGTATTTGTTTTTTTTTTTTGTTAGAATAATATTTGTTATATATATATTTTGGTTATTAATGAAGAACTTTAAAAAAAATGTTTTGGGTGTGAAGTTTGAAACAGAAGGCGTAGTTGATAAGAAATTGGAGATCAGTGAAGAGTTCTTGGCTGAGAAATACAAGGACCGCTTAGAAGCATCTTATAAGGTAAAAATTAAGATGGCTTACCATTAATTGTTTTTTATGTTATCAACTAACTTGTGAAGGATTTGATAAGATATATAATTGAAAGGATAAATTATTTAAATAGTCATTCAAGTATTCAGCTCCTTCTATTTGTGACACTTAATTATAAAAAATTTTAATTGGGTATCTCAAATTTAGATTCATATTCAATTGAGTCACTTGTACTAATACAGTTAATGGAAGATTGATATAGCATAATACGTCGCACAACTTATCTACATCAGCTATGCTATATCATGTTTTTTTTTTAGTATGTGAGATTTTAACTTATATTGGACATCAAGTTATTATTAATCACATTATCAAATTTTTAATTGGAAATTTTATAATATTATTATATTATGCCATATGACATGATTGATGTGACATAATTTATGTGATGGGTCCTACAATGCAGTGTTAACCCGAGTGACTCAAATAAATATGAGTCTACAGTTAGAAAATATAAATTGAAATTTTTTATAATTGAGTAACCCATGTACGTACATGTAGGTGAATAGTTGGATAAGTATTTAATTAATTTATATTATATAAAATAATTTATCCACATCTATCACCAAGGACACCAAGGACAAAGATAAACCATTTACCAAGTTTTTAAATTATTATATCAAATAGACATATCTTCATGGAGAAACATTCTCAACCATTTTTTTCAAAAAGAAACATTCTCAACCTATATATATAGTCAACTGTTAAATTTAATTACGAATTATAATTAATTTGATTATTCATGTGAGTATATATGTACTTCATCCCAATAGACTAAGTAGTTGGACTTGGTTTTAAATTATAAAGGCATATTAATTGACTGTAATAATATAATAATGGTTTTAAGCTTTTAATTAATTAACCTTGTTGTTGTCATATATACAGGGCCTGGTTTATGAGGTGTTTACTGTGATACTACATGGTTTATTATGTGGTGCAAAGGTCTCAAAAGCAGGAAGATTTCATAGCAGTCAAAATGGATATGTAGTGCAAGTAACACTAAAAGCAGAAGAAGGCTTGATGTATCCACTTGAGAAGGGTTTTTTCTTTCTAGCCAAACACCCCACTTGACTACTATGAAATCTGCTTTTCTCAAGTGGGCGATGATGATTATATACCACCTAAAACAAGAATGAAAAGACCTCGGATTATGGAAGCAAGTGATCATGAGGAGGTGGCTATATACTTCTCGATCTATACTATATATATATATATATATATATATATATACTTTAATCTTTCATTTAGGGAATCTATTAAACATATCCCATTATTTTATTATTATTATTATTTTAAATATTTGGCAGGATGAGCAGGAGTCTGTGGCTAAGGAGGATAACAGTGAAAGTGGCTAGCTACAAGGTTAATTAGAAGAAGAGATGTAATTTCCTTTCTTTCTGCATGTCTCTGTTTGGATTTTGAATAAAGTGGGGCCAAAGAGAATATATATATATATATATATATATATCAATATAACTAATTAAGCTGAGTTCCTTGGCTGTGTAAATGCATGTGTATTTCTTCTTGTAAACAATATTTGAAAGTGATGAAAAACAAGACATCTTACAAGTATATGTAGCTAGGTAGTAGCAAAGGTGAATGAATGTTGTTTAGTATATAAGCAAGTGAAAAAAAAAAACAGCAAGTTAGAAGTAGATATTTCAAATAAAAAGTGGTGATCACTAAATGGCTCAAATGAAATAAAATAAGAATAGGTGCTCTGGTTATAAAGAATCTCAATGACAAATCCCCTCTTCTTCTTCTCCTCCTCCTCCTCCTCTTCCTCCTCTTCACAAAAGTGATGCAGTGAAAACAAGAAAAAATAATTATTAACTCAGCAGGGCTTGTTAGGCTTGCAGATAAGAGTTCCTGAGTAGCGTGTAAGACGCTTGACAAAGGTTCCTGGCTTCGCCTTGATTATGTCCTTCCTGCTAAAGCTCCTTGTATTTCTTGGCCCTGATTCTACAAAGAATGCTCCATTCATCATCAAATCTCCCTCTGATTTCCACACCCATTGTTTCCACACTTCCGGTGGAAAGTAGTCCCTCTTTGTTATCTGCTCAAAAACCCATCATATATATATATATATATACACACATGTAAGATCTCTCATTTATTAATTAACAAAATACTAATACTGATACTAATACTTATACTAATAATAATATGAACCTCTTTGGCATTAGGGTTGTGTGGGGCAATGAAGCGGTTTCCTTGGCTGATGATGGTTGGGTGCTGGCTCCCTCCAATTGCATACATGAGCCAGTGTGTGTAGTCATTGTTCACAACGTGCACAAAACCCCACCTTACTCTGCATGCAATACAACAATATCACTCTTATATATATATATATATATATGTACGTATAACTATGGTTTTGCATGCATGCATGCATGCATGGATGAAGTTATGTATTAGAGAAACTGAAGACCTTGGCATCCTCTGAACAAGGCCCTTGCCAAAGTGGTTAAAAGCGACAGTGATTTGCATAAGGGAGTCGCCGGAGAAGGAATCACTGGCACCAAACAACAAGCAATCATTGTGACGTGTGAAGTGGCTGTTGGAAATGGTAATAGCAGTGGAACCCATGATAGCATCAATGAGCCCATCCATGCAGTTGTACATCGAAACATGGTCGATCCAAATGTTGGACGCACCGAAGATGGAGATACCATCACCGTCACTACGAGTGCGGAGACCGTAATGACTCAGTGAGTCACGAATAAGGCCACCTTCACCGGTTTTAATGTCGTGAATGTGGACATTGTGGATGATGATGTTCTCAATGAATTGAATGGTGATGCCGGCACCGTGAGCAATGTGGACATTGACACCACGGCCGTCGATTGTCTTGTGACTAGCCATGATAAGTTCTTGAGTGAGACGAATGACCATGTCACGTTCGAAGATGATCCAAAGAGGTTCAGTCTGAATAACACCCCATCGGAGAGTGCCGGGCTTGGGATTGAGAAGATCATCGTCGGAAGAGTCAGTGACGACGTAGATTCTACCACGGAGACCGCCGGTGGTTTTGTGGCCGAAGCCCTTGGCACATTTGGCGAGAATCTTTCTGTGATTGCGCCAGTTGCGGCGGCATCTCCAGCAGCGATCTATCGGATTGGTGGCTCGGCATGGACCACCTTTGCGATGTCCACCTCTCAAGTATCTTCTTGTAGTGTTACCTGAATCACTGCATATGAATTGCATGGATAATAAGAATTATTATTATTATTATTATCATTATCATTATCATCATAAAATTAAGTATTATATGTACTTGAGGACGTCAGTGTTGAAGCTGTTGGTGATGGTTTCAGGGTTAGAGACATAGGCGGCATTGGCTTTAGCTTTGGCGATCTCGGCACGTTTTTGCCAGGTTTCGTCGAAGTCGGCGATGTTGGCTGAGCATAAAGAGGCAGAGGCAAGGAAAAGGAAGAAGAAGTAGGACAGTGGATTGAAACTGTCCATGTCTTCTGCTGATGCTTTGCCTGTCTAACTTTTGGTGATTTTTTTTTAAAAAATTGATTAAATGAGAAATTAAAGAAAGATCTTTGTGACCAAGAAACCCAACCAACTGACCGACCTGAGAAGAGGTAGGTTAGAAGGAAGGGTTCATGGTCGGTTGAGAAGGGAATGAATTGGGCTTTATAGTAAAAGAGAAGAGAAGGAGGAGGGTTATATAAGGAGTTAGTTGGGTGGCTAAATAAGGAAGGGTGAGGTTGGGAAGGGAGAGGAGGACCGTTCCTGTTTCTTAGGACTATTAACCGTTGGTGATACAACCAAACAGGGGTTGTAATGAGAGGGTTTTCAGGGTCCTTGCTTCATGGTTTTTCTTTTAATTTTCCACTAATTTTATCTACCATCCGAAAATGGTTCTGTTCTCTGGACCAGGCAATTAGGTTCTCACTTTGTTTATTTTTATTGATTTTCAATAGAAATGAATAGACTCATGACAACCAGATCACACTATGGCTGATCGAGAGTTAAAAAAAAAAAAGTATCATATCTAAATGAATTTGGGCACAAATGATATATATATATATATAGAGTTATACAAAGTATTATTAATTAGTCCATGTTTGACCATCCTGACCAATACAGATTTGATTGTACTATTTTGTACTGATTACCAACCGATGTAAGTTTGATTATCCTACTTTATACTAATTAATGACAGGTGCAGGTTAAACCGTCCGACCAATGCATGTTTGATCGCCCTATTTCATAATAATTATTGATCGATGCAAATTGAACTAACTTCGTAATAATTTCTAATTGATGTAAATTTGACAATCCTATTTACTAATGTTTTTGGAATTTGTATTTTTTTTAAAATAAAACATAAAGAAAATATAAATGAATTTTTATTTTCTAATATAACTTTTTAAAAAAATTTAAAATTCTTAACGACGGCTTCCTTAAGCTGTGGGAGAACTTTTTTATTTTCTTTTTTTTAAAAAAAAGGTTAAAAATAGGGAATTTTTTTCTATTTTCACCAACTTGTGCATTCAGATAAATAATTCAAAACATGCGTAATTTCATTTTTTTTTTACAATATTAAAAAAAACAACTTTTTTAACCCTTTGATTATATAAAATATCTTTTATAGTATATATAATTAGATATCAAATGCAAAATATAAAAAAGTTATTTTTACAGATAATCTCATTAGTTATTATATATATATATATATGTCACCAAAGTTAAAATATCAAAAATGATTTCGAGTGAGCTAACAAGTAACATTTGAAAAGTAAAAGTAAAGGGTTGGCAAATAATTTTTTTATGTCACACACCTTAACTTTTATTTGAAAAATGTTATTTTTTTTTAACTATCTCAAAAAAAAAAAAATAAATAAATAAATAAAAAAATAAAAAAAATCACTTTTGATCTAGCATAATAACTTTACTACATAAAACTTGTTTGTAAAATTTTCATTATTCAGATTCGAAACGTCTCAAAAAAAATGGCTCCAAAACTCTTTCAATGTGAAAATAAACTTAAAACACAATCTTTGTGTCTAATTAAATAAAAATACACTCATTGTGAAAATAGACTTGCAACCTAATCTTCATACTTAATTAAATAAAAATACGTTTATTATGAAAATAGATTTATAACCCAATCTCTGTCTCAGTTGAATGAGTGTCTGACCATAATATTATTATTATTATTATTATTATTATTTCCGCACATATGCTTTTATTGTATTTGGTAATAAAAAAAAAAATTATGCACAGCATACATGACCCTCACACAAAGATCTCATCATACACTTTGTCAATAAATAAATAAATAAATAAAAATGTTTTCGCACACCTTCACCTGCGACTTTCTGCATCATGGAATAAACCAATATGAAAACATGATCAGTTTTTATAAGGGAATTCTTAATATAATAGCTAAGGAAAAACATTCAGTTCGCCTTTCAACAATTAACCAAATCTTATGTGTACGCTGAGGCACATGAAGGTAGCTAAGGCATAACAGCTTGTTGACTATGCTTAATTTGTCAAAGGCCGACACAATTTAAAACCGGATTTGCAATTAAAAATATTCAGAAGACTGCAATGACAATGTCCAACTTCAACCTTTATTTTTCTGCTTGAATGAAAAATAAATAAGTAAAAAATAAAATATCTCAGGGATCAGTGAACAAACACAATCTTGCATTCAATACTTACCATCATCATCATCATCATCATCATCATCATCATCTCATATGCCATTTTCTTCTTCAATCATGCCAATTAGCTTTCTCTTTCTCTGTATCCTTTGCTGCAAAACAGCACTTGGTGCAGCAGAGATCACCAGCAACACCACTGATCATGAAGCACTGGTTTCCTTCATGTCCATGATATCCAAGGACCCCCTCAGAGTCTTGTCCACCTGGAGAAACCAGAGCCTTCACCATTGCCAATGGACTGGTGTCTCATGCAGCAACAACCATCAACCACAAAGAGTCACTTCATTGATCCTAGACTCTCTTATGCTGGCTGGAACATTGTCTCCTTCCCTTGCTAACCTCACCTTCCTCCAAACCATCATCCTCTCCAACAACTACTTCTCCGGCACCATCCCTCCAGAGCTCGGTCGCTTGCTCAGGCTACAAACTCTTGTTTTGAGTAACAATTCTCTCGACGGAGAAATCCCAACGAATATCACCAGCTGCTTAAGTCTGCAGAACCTCTCATTAGACACAAACATGCTTACTGGTGAGATTCCTGCAGAACTTGGTAAGCTAGTGAATCTTGTCAGGCTGCGGCTGTACACCAACAACCTCACAGGATCCATCCCGGCTTCCGTAGGAAACTTAACTTCACTGGTGTCTCTTGACCTCTCGGAGAACAGTCTTGAAGGTGACATACCTGACACCATTGGCAAGCTTGTAAAGTTGGGTTTTCTTCAGTTGTCCATAAACAGATTGTCAGGTAAGCTCCCATCTTCTCTTTGCAACTTCTCATTTGCGTATTACATAGACGTTGGGTTGAACCAGCTCTATGGAGAGGTCCCATGGAATATGGGATCCAACCTTCCAAGTGTGAGGAGACTATACTTGGACTCCAACCAGTTCCAAGGATCCATACCTGTGTGGCTTTCCAATGCTTCAAGGCTTGAAAGGCTTGGTCTGGAGGAGAATCAATTCAATGGAGTAGTGCCTCCGGAGCTTGGGATGCTTCCAAGTTTATCCTGGCTAGCTCTTGGTAACAATCAACTGGGAGCACAGACAACCAGTGATTGGGAGTTCCTCAATGCTCTGACAAACTGCAGCAATTTGCAAATCCTTGAATTCTCAGATAACTTGTTTAACAGCATGCTGCCCAGTTCCATAGCCAATCTATCCACTCAACTGCAATGGCTGTCGATGGAGAACAACAAAATAACTGGAAGCATACCTGAGGAGATGGGGAGGTATATCAACATGACTGTGCTTTTGATGCATGACAACCTTCTCAGCGGTAGTATCCCAACTAGTATTGGGAGACTCCAAAGTTTGCATAGATTGAGCTTATCAGAAAACAGATTCTCAGGAGAAATTCCATCTTCTCTCGGCAATCTCACACAATTGAATGAGCTCAATCTAGGTGGGAATGGATTTGAAGGAAACATACCTGGGAGTCTTGGTAACCTTCAGAATCTGAATTTCTTGAACCTATCTTGCAACAAACTAAAAGGTTCCATACCCAAGGAAGTTGTTAGCCTTTCCTCATTGTCAAAATTCCTTGACGTATCCTATAATTTCTTAATTGGTCCCTTGCCTCTGGAAGTTGGAAGCTTGAAAAACCTGGTAGGATTCAATCTTTCAGAGAACCAATTATCTGGTGAAATTCCCAGTACCATTGGGCAGTGTTTGCTCTTAGAGTATCTTCTTCTCGAGGGCAACTCATTTGAAGGAACAATTCCTTCATCTTTAAGCAACTTAAAAGGTCTTCAACAGTTGGATCTCTCACACAACAATCTGTCTGGGCAAATCCCTGAATTTTTGGAGAGTTTTCAATTCTTGAATTATCTGAATCTCTCCTTCAATAATTTTGAGGGTGATGTACCCAAAGGAGGAATTTTTAGGAACTTGACAGCAGCTTCACTCATTGGAAACAGCAAGTTGTGCCGCAGTGACCAGTCATGCTCCTTTAAAGCTGCAGAGGGAAGGCATATAACAACCACAGTCATAGTGATCATTGTAGTCATAAGCATTTTCCTTGCTTTGTTCCTACTAAGTCTGTTTGTCTTTAGTTACTACAGGCAAAAGTCAAGGACTTCTTTCATTATGGCTGACATGGACTATCATTCAAATGTTTCGTATGCCGAGTTAGCTAGAGCAACTGATGGATTCTCTACTTCCAACCTGATCGGAGCTGGCAGTTTTGGGACTGTATATAAAGGAATTATGGAGCGTGATGAGAAGATTGTTGCAGTGAAGGTTCTCAATCTACAATCTCAAGGGGCTGAAAAGAGTTTCTTGGCTGAATGTGAAGCTCTGAGAAACATTAGACATCGGAATTTGGTCAAGATCCTGACTACTTGTGCAAGTTTAGATCCCCAAGGAAATGGTTTCAAAGCTCTAGTTTTTGAGTTCATGCCTAATGAGAGCTTAGAGAAATGGTTACATCCACAAACAAGTGATGGCTATAACTTTATGAAATTAAGTTTCATTCAAAGGTTGAACATAGCCATCGATGTGGCTTCTGCCTTAGATTATCTCCATCACCACATCCAGACTCCAATTGTGCATTGTGATGTGAAGCCAAGCAATATACTTCTTGATATTGACATGGTTGCACATGTCACTGACTTTGGATTAGCAAGGTTACTATCTAGAACAGCCTCTGGATCATCGACAATGTCTAGCACTTCAATTGGTTTAAGAGGATCGATTGGATATGTACCTCCCGGTAAGAATTCGTGTTGGTTCTTTCCCCTAAATTACTTCTTTGCCTTACATTGCGTTTCCTGCTCTAAGTTGTCATCCAAATAGTGGTGAATAGGCTGAATAATAATTTACATGGTTTATATGAATGACACAATTGAAATGTCTTTTCTATTGTCTATTAGAGATTAGACTGATAACAAATTCTGAAAAAACTTATTAATTTTGCTTACTAATGCACTTCTATTATATGTGAATGCAGAGTATGGGATGGATGAAAGAGTATCCACAAATGGTGATGTCTATAGTTATGGGATTCTTTTGTTGGAGATGTTCACTGGGAAAAGGCCCACTGATGAAACATTCAATGATGGTCTCAACCTCCACAAGTTTGTAGAATTGGCTTTTCCTGACCGTGTGATGGAGATTATCAGCCAAGACTTGATTGTAGAAGATGCAGATATCAAAGATGGCAAAGATGATAGCACAACGAGCTATGCAAGAACTAGATTGCAGATGTGTTTAATTAAAATTATTTGGATAGCTCTTTCTTGTTCCAGGGAATCACCTAAATATAGAAATAACATGGGGAATGTTGGAAGAGAATTGCTTGAAGCCAGGGACCTTTTTCTTGAAGGAAGTGATTCCACAATGAAAAACCAAACAACAGTCTTGGAAACGGAAACGGCGGCACTCCAAGAAATTCTGGAGTAATAAATTCTAGTGGTTTTGCTCAAAAAGATTTGGTTAACAGAAGCAACAACAGGCAATGTATAGTGGAAGGAGGAAGGGTTATGGAGGTGTATATCCAGAAGAATGTGAAGGTCATGTGAAGGTCATGTGAACAGAGATTGACAAGGGATTATTGTTAAATAATGTAAAAGGACAGATAAATTTGGCGCCATTCATCTAAGAGGACTAGAATTTAGCAATGGCTTCAATCAAATTGAATTTGAGGGACTAAACTAGCCAGGGAAATATGGGGAAATTTTTTTCCAATTAAATATTGTGTTTGTTTACTTGATGATTCAAATAGTGTTGATTTTATGCTGGCATGTTGCTTCTTTAACAATGCTAAAATATTCTAATTTGTGGGCAAATGATGCTTGTCAAGCATGATGTCGGTACTAACAACTATAAATGATGCTATATATTTTTAATCCAACAAACATAGAAAACTAGATGATTTTGAAATCTAGTGCGTTATCAAGAAAAAAAAAATGAATACATGATGGCAATGACTCAAATTTTGGAATTGATTAAATATGTGATGTTCCCGAACCATGCCTTCAAATATATTGTTTTTTCAAAATTTGAAGGCCAGGCACAAGTTTGAAGCTTGAGCTAAAGAAACTGAAGTGAGCTTGTGGCTTGCTTCCAATCAATGATAGCCACTAAATTTACCAATAAAATAAGTGTGAACTCTTAAACAGGTGGGCTGAAAGTTTTCAACGGGAAGAAATATTATATTCACTTTTAAAAAGAAACAAAGAATATTATATCATCTGCTCCAAAATCTTGATATGAATATAGTCCATGAAATTAGCTGTTTTTTATTAAAAGATTGATTACGGAAGATTACTTCCAGGAGGGGGGATTCCGGACTCCTGATATATTTGACTGATACCTTGTCTTATTATTAGCATCTCAAAATCATTTTTGTTTTTAGTGCCTAACACATGATTAATGGATCCCAATAATGAGTTCTATACCTCTTAAAATAAATCATTGACACATGAAAACAAAACAAAACTTAACCAAGATCAAGACAGGAAGAGATATTAAGGAAAGCTCTTAAAGAAGTGCGGTTAAAACACGCGAAATCTTTTTTGATGACATTATCATATGGTTAGTGAATTGTTAGTAAGTAAACCAAAACACCAAAAATTCTATGATACGCTAAAAGTTCACTAATCAATTCCCATGAAAACCTGATATCCAAATGACTATGATGAACAGTGGATTAGAAGAATACACCAACAATTGGATGAGAAACCATGTCACCTACATCAGCATGCCCCAGGAACTATTATTCAAAATGATTTAAAGCAATCAACTTTCTTAAGAATTCTGTTTATTGTTCACATGTATATTTTCAATTTGCCATTTTTCCCAGCAAGTCAGCAACACTATAAAATCCTAAATTTAAGAGTATTGAATGCTATCCTCTCAAGGAACCATGAAAGAAAAGACATACCTGATCTAGACAACATGTGTATGTCATTTGGCCTCATAAATTCACCAATATCCATCTTCTCCAAATTCTTCTAGCAACAAAAATAAACCGAAGAATTACTTAAATTTTCCCACAACAATCATCAGACAACTCTTTAAAACCCATCAAGAGAAATGAACTAGAAAGGAAACAATATATGAAATTATCAAGGAGATTACTTTTCACAGGAATGCATTAAAACTACATTCAGCACATTCATATCAGAGCTTTCTAATAGAAAATCTTAAACATAAACATTAATTCCCTAAAGAAATACTACTCTTGTTTAGTCCCAACTTTCTTGTATGGGTCACAGGAACCAAGATATAAAAATGAATTAAAGCTTAAAAAAAAAAACCTGATCAAGAACATAGAACAAAAGTAAATCCATCTCCGCTGGTGTAGCGTCCTTTTTATCTCTGTTTTCGTTCTGTTTTTCTGACTGTTACTTTGTGTTGTCTGTTTGTTGTTTGGTGCTTTGTTTTTCTAATAAATCAGTGGCTTATCCACTTTATTCAAAAGTAAATCCATCCATAATCATAGAAACAGTGCATCTTGGAAAGAGATAGAGCACCTCAAAGATTTTTCAAACATATTACTCTAAACATCAGTGAAATTCACAAGAACCAAAGTACTGGAGCAAGAATTAATCACTCAGAAAACATCATCAAGAACTCCAACCTCATTATAACATTAAAACAATCCCAAATCGCAACCATTCACTAAGATCAAACATAGAAAAATAAACAAGAAAAACGTATACCTAAAAGTAAATCATCCAAAAATCATAAAACAGTACCTCCATTTAAAGAGATCGGGATTTCAAACGCCTCGAACGATCTGCTGCTCCTTGGATCCATTCCCTGATGATAAACGAGAAGGAGAAGGGAATCAGTTGTTGGCTTTAGCAGCATCCTTGAATCGGGGTTAGGGTTTGAAGGAATGGAAGATGAGATCGGAGAGGGGAGGTGGGAATTTGAAATTTGGAATTTGAAACGGAAAAAAGAGTGGGAGGAGTTGGGCTTGTATTTATATTCCTTAATAAGTTAGGCGGGAAAATCTTTGGCGGGGGTAATTCACTATTAGCTGCATCATTGCTTTGAGATCCGCTCCTAAACCCAATCTCGAGGCATAGGCTAAATGTACATTAAACTATTTTTTTTAATTATTTCTTTTCAATTTTTCATTTTGTCAAACTTCAAACTATTGTCATCCTTGTAAGACTTTGCCCAGTCTAAATAAAAAGAAAAGCAAAAATAAAAATAAATTTTAAAAAAATTATTTGGGTTTTTTTTACAAATAAAATAAGTGTATGATTTAAAAAAATATATATTAAAAAAATAAAATGAACGCAGACTACAAGGGGTATAACAAAAGAGAAGAGAATGAATTGATGATAATTTTTAAATGAACGGACTTGGTAAAGCATCATCGTTATATGTTAAAACATTCATATAGTAAATTTTTATGATGTCATTAAATTATTGTAATTAATGTACCATTATATTTGTATGCTTTTTTGACACTCCGAACAAAGTTTATTATCTTTGTAAATAAAAAAGAAAAAAAAACATAAGGGGAAAAGAAGTTACATGGCTAGCTAGTTGATTTGGGTCAGGGGATGTTGGAGGCAGTAAGGTTGCCTCCTTTTGTGGTGTTGTGTGCTGTTTAATTTGTTTCGGTTCCACTTTTTGTGGTTTTTTATTTGTTTTGTTTTCCCCTTTCCGGTGCGGCGGATGTGATTTGGGGACTATTTGTATTTTTTTAGTTTTTTAATAGAAGTGGTTTATCCATCTTTTCACAAAAAAAAAACCACATGCAAGTATCCAAAAAAAATGGTTGATCATTCCAGACGTGTTGTGTCGGCCTGTTTTTTTTTTTCGTTGTGCTTTTCCTATTTTTTCTTTTTGGATCTGTCCTTGTTGATAGTTTTTTGTGCCACTTCTTGTGGTTTGTAGCGCTGTTATCCAGTGACGATATGTGATACGCTATGGGTAGTTGCTTGTGTGAATATGGTTCATCCACTTAAAAAAAAAAAATATCACAAAGATTGGCCAGACAAGTTCAACGCCACTAGCACAATATTTCCTCATTTGACCTACCTCAGAAAGCTCCACCTGAAGGGTCAGATACCTTAACAACTTGGCTGCAATTTCTTAAATTGAGCTTTGCTTTTGTCTTTTTGAAATAAAAACAGGTTGACATAAACTTTGTCGGCACCCAAAACTATGTTAACCCTGTTCAGATACAAACAAGCATTCTAACTGAACGACTTTTCTTAATCCATGATATGAACTCAAGTGCCAAATTCCATGTTCTCTTGTCTTTCAATAAAAAGTGGACAAACCATAGAAAAAATATATTCAAAACCAAAGTTACGTGGAGTGTTAAGTTTTTTGCTCCTTGTCTTTTAAGCTTGTTATAACAGACTGTTGAGTTGTATTAGCTTTTTGCTCCTTGTGTCATAAAAATAAAGGTACAGCGACTACAAAATATAATAAAAGCACCTTGACTTCTCTTCAATGAAATATTGTACATTTTTGTTTATAAATCCTAACAAGAAGCATAACTTGGTTTGATAACATTAAAAATCAATGGAGATTCAAGGAAACTACCATGCCCCTTTTTACTACTTCTTGTTCTTCATCTTCTTGCAATCCAGTATTTGTTTATCAAACAATGTGAGTGACAATCTTGCTCTGTTATCCTTCAAGTCTCTGATATCTGATTCCCATGGGGAATTAGACTCATGGAACAACACTCTTCATCACTGCAAATGGAGAGGAGTAACATGCAACAATCCAGGAAGAGTCATAGCCTTGGAGTTAGATAATCTCAACCTCACTGGCTCCATATCTCCTCACTTAGCCAACCTCACCTTTCTTACAACACTCAACCTCTCTGCTAATAATTTCAATGGATTCATCCCTCAAGAACTTGGCAGGCTTGCTAAGTTGCAATACTTTACTTTGAGCTACAACTCCCTCAGTGGTGACATCCCTGTGAGTCTTAGCAACTGCTCTAACCTTCTCTCTATCAGTCTAGGCAACAACATGCTCACAGGTGCACTCAAACCAGAGCTTGGAGTTCTCTCAAAACTTCAAGTTCTTAGTCTCAGTGAGAACAATCTCTCTGGTAGCATCCCTTCAGAGTTGGGAAATCTTTCATCTCTCAATGGTTTATATCTTTTCAATGATGGTTTGGAAGGAAGGATTCCTCAAGAGATGGGGAAGCTTACAAACTTGAAGATATTTCAGGTGGGAACCAACAGGCTATCAGGTGAGATTCCTCCCTCTGTTTATAACATATCATCAATCCAGTTCTTCACTGCAGGATATAATCAACTGGTTGGAAGTCTTCCACCAAGCATGTTTCAAACTCTTCCAAATCTCCAAATGCTTCTTCTGGACGATAACAGACTCCATGGCAGGATACCAGCTTCACTTTCCAATGCAACTGAGCTGGTAGAACTTGATCTTAAAAATAATAACTTCTCTAGTATAGTACCATCAGAGTTGGGATTCCTTCAGAACCTGTATTGGATAAATCTTGGACTGAATCAACTTGAAGCTAGTAGTGCAGAAGATTGGAAGTTCTTCACTTCTTTGACAAATTGCAGCCTTTTGAGTACAGTAGGATTGGAAAGCAACAGGTTCAGTGGTGAATTACCTCAATCCATAGCAAACCTGTCTGCAAGACTGGATGGGATTTCAATCGGAAATAATCAGGTATCTGGTAGCATACCTGAAGGAATCGATAAACTTGTCAATCTTACCGTATTTTTAATGCACAATAACAGATTGAGTGGTAGTATTCCATCATCTATCGGGAAGCTTAAGAAGCTGCATGTCTTAAATCTTTCTGGAAATAAGTTTAAAGGTTCAATTCCAGATTCAATTGGCAACCTGACTCAATTGATTATGTTGTATTCAGAAGCAAGTGGTTTAAGTGGAAGTATTCCTGCAAGTATTGGTAACTGTCAAGGCTTGTTGGAATTGGACCTTTCTTACAATGATCTTAGTGGTGAAATTCCTAAAGAGCTACTCAGCATCTCTGCTCTTTCTACATATGTTTATTTATCAAATAACAAGTTGAGTGGTTCCTTGCCTGCAGAAGTGAGCAACTTAAAAAATCTTGGTGTGTTTGATGTGTCAGAGAACAGAATTACAGGCCAGATTCCAAGTGCTATTGGTGATTGTCAGAGCTTGGAACAATTATTTTTGCAAGGAAACTTGTTTCAAGGTGAAATTCCTGAGTCACTTAGCAGATTGCATGGCCTAAAATTATTAGATCTTTCGAAGAACAATCTGTCCGGTCACATTCCAGAGCAGCTAGGAAGTTTGCGTGCATTGCTTTATTTGAATCTGTCATACAACAATCTTGAGGGAGAAGTGCCAACAATTGGAGTCTTTGCCAACACAAGTGCAGTTTCACTGACTGGAAATTACAGACTTTGTGGTGGTGACCCAAAATTGAATTTGACTGCTTGTGATACTCAGTCCAACAGAAAAAAACATTTGTCTCTGACACTGAAGATAATCATCCCTGTAGTCAGTGCAATTGCATGCCTAGCATTACTGATCTTTGTCTTTGTTGCTCTTCATTGGAGGAAGAAGTCTAAGTGGAGGTCTACATCTACTTCAGAATTTGGCATCGAGGATCAGTTCATGAGGGTCTCTTACAGTGAACTATTTGAAGGTACTAATGGCTTTTCGGCATCTAATCTCATTGGAGTGGGTGGATTTGGTTCTGTTTACCAAGGGACAATCAGTTCTGAAGAAAGAATGGTTGCCGTGAAAGTGCTAGACCTTCAAATACAAGGGGCATCAAAGAGTTTCATGGCCGAATGTGAAGCCTTGAGAAACATTCGTCATAGAAATCTTCTCAAGATCATTACTGCATGCTCAAGTGTAGATAATGAAGGGAATGATTTCAAAGCTCTAGTTCTCGAGTTCATGCCGAACGGGAGCCTTGAGAAATGGTTGCATCCTATGCAATTTGACAGAACTCCTTCTAAGACTATGAACCTCATAGAAAGATTGAACATAGCTATTGATGTTGCTTCGGCATTGGATTATCTTCATCACTATGGCCATAAGCCCATCATACATTGTGATTTGAAGCCGAGTAATGTTCTTCTCGACAATGATATGTGTGCTCATGTCGCTGACTTCGGGCTAGCAAAGTTTCTTTCTGAAATGGTGCCTCAATCTTTTGAATGTTCAACTAGCTCTTTTGATATTAAAGGATCCATTGGATACATTGCACCAGGTAAATTAAGCTCTCAAATATTGTTGTTGTTGTTGTTTTCTAACTATAATGTGAAAAACATTGTGCTAACTATCTACTTATAAATGAATTGCAGAGTATGGAAGTGGTGGTCAGGTCTCTACTTTTGGAGATGTTTACAGTTATGGAATCCTTTTGCTAGAGATGTTCACCGGTAAAAGGCCAACTGATGGTAACTTCAAAGAAGGTATAGGACTTCATATGTTTGTCAGCATGGCATTTCCTGATAGATTGCTCGATGTGGTGGACCCTTTTCTCCTATATAAGCGTAGTGATGAAGAAGCTAAAGAGATCAGTGTGGAAGAACAGAATTGTTTGGTTTCAGTATTCAGGGTAGGACTTTCTTGCTCAAAAGAAAGTCCGAAAGAGAGAATGGAGATGGGAGATGTCACTAAGGAGTTGCATGCAATAAAAGATTCGCTTTTGAGATTTGAGACTGATGAGAGATTTGAAGAAAAATAAAGTTTGATTTCTGCAACAGATATGCATCACACATATAGAGAGATTTCTATATCAGCAATGTATTGTTTATATTATTGTGATGTTCTATATAAAAGCAACAAAATTATATAAAAACCACATTCTGTTACAAGTTTATTGAAACAAGTGTTTGATCATTTCGAGTTCAATGACCACATTCCTGATCTCCATCCTTTCATTTGGTAATTCCCTTGAACATGAAACATTAATTTCAGTCAGTGAAGCTGCACATCTAGAAATCATAGTTATGTCTTCATCTTCCTCTCCTGTTAACATTTGAGGATCTATTAACTCCATAACATTTCCAGATAATGCCTTTTCTGCATATTTATGGATGTTCAGCTCTGCTCCAAACATCTCATCTGTGGGCCTTCTTCCAGTGAGCATTTCTAATAGCAATATGCCAAAGCTATAAACATCACCCTGCATAGAAACTTGGCTTCCCATCCCATACTCTGTTCCAAAGAAACATCTAAGACAACATGTTGGTGAGTGTATACATATATATATATATATATATATACAGAATATTATATACCTGGTGGGATGTATCCTATGGATCCTTTCATTCCCATGAAACTACTTGAATCAGTGGATGTCATTGAATTGGACTCCATGCAGATCAACCTTGCGAGGCCAAAATCACTCACATGAGCGATCATATGATCGTCAAGAAGAACATTGCTTGGCTTTAGATCACAGTGTATCACCGGAGACTTGCATTGGTTGTGAAGATAATCCAGTGCTGAAGACACATTGATGACAATGTCCAATCTTTGTATAATGTTCAGTTTGGATATGTGCTGGTGATGTAGCCACTCATCTAGATTTCCATTAGGCATGAACTGATACACCAGAGCTCTGAAATCATTCCCTCTGGAATCAAGACTAGAGCATGAAGTTATAATCTTGACGAGATTCCTATGCCTGATGTTCCTCAAGGCTTCGCATTCAGCCATGAAACTCTTGAGAGCACCCTTCTGGTTGAGGTTGAGCACTTTCACTGCAACTAGATCCTCCTCAACATCCAGTTTGCCTCTGTAAACCGATCCAAAACTCCCGGCGCCAATCAAATTCTCAGAAGAGAAGCCATCAGTTGCCTTTAAGAGCTCCGCATAAGATACTTTTCTGAACTTATCATCTGATGCATTTGTTGTAGATGCAAGTTTCCCCTTTGTCTTTTTCATCATGTAGATTTTGTATGACACAACAACTAGTAAGATCAAAGATAATATGGAGCCAACTGGGATCATTATCATCTTAACATATTGCTTTTTTACTTTGATGGCTGAGCAAGATGGCAGCTGCAGCTTTTCATTGTCACAGCAGAGTTTCGGATTTCCATAGACATAGATTTCACTCGCATTACTTGTTACGATACCTCGAGGAACTTGACCCTCCAGATCATTGAAAGACAAATTGAGATACTTGAGGAAGGGAGACTTCCCCAAAAAATCTGGAATTTCTCCAGAGAAGTTGTTGCTTGAAAGGTCTAGTTTAACTATCCCTCTCAAAGCACTGAAACTTTGAGGAATTTTTCCACTGAAAAAGTTATGTTGCAGGGATAGGTTCTCCAAGACCAGACAATCACCAAGACTGGGAGGAACACTGCCGGATAATTGATTGCTGGAGAGGTCCAACTGGCCAAGGTTTTTTAATCTTCCTGCTTCTGTCGGTATGGATCCAGTGAACAAATTGTGTGATAAATCAAGAAGTTGAGTAAGTGAAGTGAGGCTTACCACTTCCCTGGGGATTTCTCCGCCAAGTTGATTGTATGAAAGATTAAGATACACCAACTGCCCACATCTTCCAAAGCTTGCAGGTACTTCACCGCTGAGTTGACAATCAGAAAGGTCAAGTTCATACAACCGAGTGAGGTTGCCAATGGAGAAAGGGATCATGCCAGAGAACTTATTTTGAATCAAGTGCACAACTTGCAGCTCTTGGAGCTTCCCTATGGTTGCAGGAATGGTACCCGTGAAGAAGTTTTGTCCCATGTCTAGATATGTCAGGCTGGCTAGATTTCCAATCTCGTCAGGAATGGTTCCAGATATTTGGTTTTGAGCTATGATTAGCCATTCAAGCTGACTGGAAAGGTTGCCTATTGACCTTGGTAGTAAACCGTCGAGTTTATTGTCGAATAGATACAATCTTGTCAGAAGGGTGCAGTTGATCAAAGAAGTGAGAAAACTCCAGTCTTGTGAATTATGAAGCTCATTCTGGGCAAGGATTAATTCTTGAAGACTAGGTAAGCAACCAAGATTAGAAGGAACCGGCCCGGAAAATGAGTTTACAGCTAGATCAACCACTTGAAGACCAGAAGCGTTGCACAAGGAGATCGGAACAAACCCCTCCAACCTGTTATTTTGTAAGATGAAATATTGGAGGTTGGGAAGAGTGTGACCCATGTCATGTGGAAGTGACCCAGAGAGCTGATTGTTTGACAGATAAAGGAATGACAAGGATGATATGTTAAACAGAGACAGAGGGATGCTGCCAGACAAGTTATTTCTAGTTAGATCAAGCTCATTTAGGCTATGGAGTTTGCCTAAATCCTCAGGAATGCTCCCTTGCAGCTTGTTCTCCTCAAGAAGGACAACTACCAGTGATGAGAGGTTCCCTAAAGATGCAGGGATGCTTCCCATTAGATTGTTCCCAGAGAAGAGTATCTGACTGAGGTGAGAGTGGTCTCCTTGCATGAATGCAGGGACTCCTCCAGTGAGTGCATTGAAAGATAGATCAAGTATGGTGAGTGATGAACAGTTGTTAAGTGAGAGCGGAATATCTCCGGTGAGGACATTGAAAGAGAGAATAAGGATTTGTAAGGTGGAGCAGTTAGCAGCCAAGGACGGTGGGATGGGACCAGAGAAACTATTGTTCCTGAGATGGACTGTGACAAGAGATGGACTGCTTCCAAGAAGAGGAGGAATCCTGCCGGTGAGCTGGTTGTTGCGGAGAACAAGTGTTTGGAGTTTTAGAAGCGACCCAAACTCACTGGCAAGCTCACCAGTAAGATTGTTACTGCCAAGATCAAGGTCATGGAGGTTGTAGCAGCTGCTGAGATTCTTGGGGATCTCACCTTGGAGCTTGTTTGCACTTAAAATCAAGGTCTCTAGAAGTGAGCAATGAGACAGAGAGGTTGGTATTTGGCCTTCAAGAAAGTTGAAGCTGAGATCGAGGTGGCTAAGGTGATGCAATTGGCCGAGCTCTGGTGGGATATGGCCCAGGAGTAGGTTGTTTGCCAAGTGGAGTCTTTTGAGGAAGGTGAGGTTGGCTATAAATTATATGTGGTCACCCTTTCATTTCATCTATTGTTTCCACACTTAATTTATTTAGGTGTATTTTTTTTTTCTTTAATAGTTTTTTTCTTAAACTTATCATTTTTATTTTTTTATTTTAAATTTTAACCTTTTAATCCATTTATTATTTTTAAATAATTCATGTCAGGTTTATTTTTTTTTAAGACTTAAAACAATTGATATGACTAAATTAAAATAGAAAAAAATTAAAAAATTATAATTTAAAATAGAAAACCTAAAAAGATAAATAAAAAAAAATAAAAAACTGCTCAATAAATTATACTATTTTAATGATAATTTACAATTTATCTATTTATTTCTCTTCAAAGTTTGAAACGAAAGACCATGCATGTCTGTTGATGTAAGTAGAACATTCCCATTTATAGATATTATAAATGAACTACATGACTGATTAATTTTTTTTTTTTTTAAGCAGCAATGATTTACAAATGAAAAATTAGACATTCAATCTGTTCTCCTAATAATTCCAATTTTATATATTATGGGACTAATTTTAGTGTTTTATGTATACTTTGGTCAAATGAAAAGGATAGAGGAAGCAAGCTCTGTAGTTGTTCGCATGTTTTTTTTGCTTTTGTTCCCCAGAGTTTGTGTACCCTGGTCTATTTTCTTTTGCTTTTTCTAGTAGTATTGTATTTAAATAACTGTACTTTTTGGATCTCTGCTCCAACAGCTTTCGCCCAACGTGGGTTGCGCCCACCTCCACCTCCACCTCCACCTCCACGATACCAACGCAAGTTGGGCCCCGCTAACGGGGCACGTCCACGGGATCCATATCCACCACCTCGACGGCCTCAATGATGATGCGCATGCGAATGGTGCAAGTCAGACATTATTTAAAATATCATAATAATTTTAAAAATAATTAAAAGTTGTGTGAGGTAAAAAAATGATGTACACTTAATTACATGTGGTGTACCTTTCGTACTCATTGTTTTTTGCTTTGTTGCTTGTTAATTTTGTTAAAAATAAATTTATCTGTTTTGCAAGAGAAATTTAAAATATAAAAAATTTGTGTTATGTGTTGTACTGTTTTACTTCTACTAGACCCTTTATTTTGTTTTTTTTTTTACAAGAGGAACATATAGTCCAAAAGCACTGCTAAACCGTCAAGGACGTGCACAAGCCTCGGTGGAGCAAGTTGGTGCTGGACCAGCGCATACATGGGCGTTGGGACCACCTGTACACAACCACTACTCACATCTCCTAGAAATATGCCCTCAGCCGAGAATCGAACTCTCACCACTCGGTGAAGAGCTCTATCGGCGATCCGTATACTAATAGGCCATTTGGTCGTTGGCTTACTAGAAGACCCTTTGTTATGGTTTTCTTTCTTATTGTACTTGTGTATTATGCTACATTGCTAATAAAACTATAGTAAAGCCATCTTAAAAAAAAAATGTTCATAGGCTTAATTCAATAATGTTTGGGGAGAAAAGGATGATCACAATCCACAAAATCGGAGTTTTCGGTGGAGTACGTATTGTAGTGTTCGGCAATTGTAACACTCAACACAAACCCTAATCCAAATCAGCATGGCGTCTTTACAACCGTGTCGCTATCCGTGCAACTCTCAGGAATTTCTAGTATTGCAGAATTTGTATTGTAGCAATTATATTTTAGCAATGTTACGATAGCTATAGCACTATAGCGCATGGTGAAAATTCAGCAACTTGTAATTTGCACAATCGTGTAACTGCCTGTGCAAATTCAAAAACCTAAGAGTTGCAATCGTACTGATTTCAATTTCCTTTAGGACCTCTTTTCTTTCACTCTTTGGTGTAGTTTTCTTTCACTCTTTGGTGTAGCATACTCTACGCAAGCGGGTTACATTGACCGTGGCCATCTATGAAGACATTCCGGCATCTATGTTACCAGAAACTCGCCGAAAACCCCAATTATCTTATTGATGAAATGAAATCAAAATTTAATGCCCATTTTAATAAAAATAAGTTTGGATAACCACTCAAAAACTCACCCCATTCTTCTGACCAACCTTGCGATTTGCCCCTGCTAAGGATTCACCACCATTACGTCCACCACCGCGCCCTATGAGCGCCACCTAGTTGCCCCTCATTTGGTTAGGTCTTGTAGGGCTCGAAATTCGCCACCAATGCGTCCTCACTGATGATTTGCTTGCAGACTTCTGCTTGTCTGTTTTGCAAGAGAAATTTAAAACATAAAAATATTAATGCTACCAGACTTTATCCAATAATTATTGTATGAAGTTGTCCTTTATTAACAATTGGATAGCCCAATGGTATGACACCAAAGTATAAGGGGGAGGTCATGGGTTCAAATCTCTCCCTTGAAAGCAGTGTTCACCGTACTGTTCATATACTGTTCACCATGGATTCTTATACTATTCTCATACTGTACATATACTGTACACCCGGGTTTCAGTACTGTTTGGTAATGTTTATATTCATATAAAAAGGGCGCTTGTCGTCTATTATTAAAAAAAAAAGTTGTCCTTTATTATTTTCTATTAGAAGTGATATATATATACACACACACACGGGAAAACTGCTTGTAGATGGATATATATATAATTCTTAATATACTCTTATATAAATTATATTTATGTTTATACTTTTATAAATATTTTTATTTGCTTACATATTTTTTTGTGTTTAGAAATTAATTTAGGGTAAACCACACAAATAGTCACTAAACTATAAGGCTATTCCTGTTTTGGTCACTGAACTTTAAAAAATTCTATTTGGTAGTAAAATTAAATTTAATTTTACTACCAATCAAGTCGCTAGCGAGAACGCCATTAACGGCGTCCTGACGTGGCAAGCCATATCACATATTTTTTTGCCATGTCACTAAAGTTCAATGACTTAAATAGACATTTATTAAAGTTAAGTGATCAAAATAAGAATAACTCTATAGTTTAGTGACTATTTGTGTGGTTTACCCTAATTTTTTTTTTTCAAGTTTTTGTTGTAATTGTAGATGCAATTTTTCTTGTAAAGATATATTTGTAAATGAATGAAACAATATATGCATTCAATAAATCAACTGTTGAATGTTCAAAAATGGCATTCACAAAACACAATCATAGAAAAGATGAAAATTGCTAATCATAGAAGATATGTAAACTACTATTGAATGTCATTTCAATACATGATTAGTAGTTTACATCTTTTCTATAATTGTGTTTTGTGAATGTCATTTTTGAACATTCAACGGTCGATTTATTGAATGTATATATTATACAAATACATCTTTACAAAAAAAAAAAATGCATCTACAATTACAACAAAAACTTGAAAAAAATTAAGGTAAACAATACAAATAGTCATTAAACTTTAGAGTTATTCCTATTTTGATCACTTAATTTTAATAAATTTCTATTTAGATCACTAAACTTTAGTGACATGGCTTGCCACGTCAGGACGCCGTTAACAGCGTTCTCCCTAGTGTCTTGATTGGAAGCAAAATTAAAGTTTAGTGATCCAAATAGAATTTTTTAAAGTTCAGTGACCAAGACAGAAATAATCCTATAGTTTAGTGATTATTTGTGTGATTTACCCATTAATCTATAACCTTTTGGGTTTGTCACTCATTTGTGTTGTACCTTCTACTTTTTAATGAATATAGTTCATCCATGTTTAAAAAAAAACAAAAACAAAAACAAAAACAAAAAATAAAAAAATAACCGTTAATTGCCACAAGCACCCCGGAAATTTGCAATATGCACAAATTGTCCCTCAAATTTGAGTATCCCTAAAAGCCCCTTGCTTTTTTAATACAATGATTTTCAAACCCCCAAGCATGTAATGGTGGTTAACATACTTGGTTTTGAATTTTTTAGACGAAATAGTCCCTTGATTGGGAAGTGGTGACAACTGCGACATGGTGTGAGCCGTGTGACCATAACGCCATTCTTTCGGATATCATTATCGGTGCAATTTTGGGTAATCCCGAGAGAACACCATTATTGGCACCGGTTTTTTTTCTTTGTTCGCCACTTTGTCTTTTCCCTTTTCGCCAAGGTTGTTATTGCTAGACATCTTCAGTAGGACCGGAATTTTGTTCCACCACTCAATTGCAGGAGAACTCCCATCCAACTCTTTGGCAATTTATTAGTTTGCGCTTTAAGGCATTGAGGCAAGGTGGACGCAGTTGAAGAAGGTCTGGAGTTTTGTTTTGTTTTTACATTCTGTGGGTTTTGTGGTCGTTTGATTTGTAAAATAGTTTGTTAGAAAGAGAAATTTTTCGGTTTTATGGTGTGATTATTGGATGATATTGTAGTTTGCAAAGAGATTTTTCGGCTAGGGTTTTGTTTTTCATTTTCCTTTATGTACATGATTGAAAGCGATAATGTTATGCTAAAGGAGATTTTTTTGATTGTTATGCAATCTCACATGTGTGCGTTCTTCATGGTGTTGTCTAATGTGTATAATGTATGTTTTCTCTTTAATTTGATATGGTTGCATTATGTGTGTTTGCTATAGGTGTAGTATTTAATAGTATCAATTTAATAAGTAAGTTTTCCATTTAATAATATAGCTTCTGGTTTAAGATGACTGAGTAATGCTTAATGTATTACTCTTCTCGTAGCCTTGTGCTTATGGCAGTCAACTTTATTAACGGGCAATGCTACTTGACACCAGTAATGGAGACTATAGCTGAATTGAAACCAAACTCAACAACAATGGTAAGTCTCTTCCTTTGCTCTTCTCGTAGGATAGCTTCACTTCCGATAGCTGGTTAAGTCCATTCACAGCTAAGATAGACATCTTTACTCAATTTATTATAGTGGTCACTGCCTAGTTCATCTAGAAGGCAAGGTGTAATATTGTGTTTAGAAATGAGCCTCTTGATTGCTATGTACTTTCTAAAAGAGCCGTTGCTCATGTCAGGTAGTATTTCTCTTCATCCTCTTCTTAGTCTAGCAGGAATCTTTTATTAAATAATTTTACTAATCATGATGGCTGATTTCTTTTCACAGTTGGCCAGTGGAATAGAGATCTTGACAATTCTGGGGCAAGTTTCTATATTATCAATTTTAATTTAAATTTGTCTGATGTAGGCTGCAATAGAATTAAAGCAGAATCTGAAATTGAAACTGAAGCTTTGGCACTCAGGGATGCTCTATTCTACATACAACATGAGAGCGTGCACAACAAGCACATTTTCTTTTCCTATGCTGAGCTCAATTTGGCTTTAAAGAATGGAAATCCAGATCACATTTGGAGATTGAACCCGGTCATTACAAATATCATCAATCTCATCTCAAGTCTTGGCAACCCTCAACTGTATATCATTCCCAGAAGTGGGGCTAAGGTTGCGACAAGTTTAGCCACGCATGGTGCAAGTATGCACGAGTTAACGTTGTTCCAACATGGGAGGGATCTCTCTCGATGGATTATGAAGAACTTCTTGGTGAATGGGATTCATCTGTAATTTGTTTTGTTTTTCCACTTTGTTTAGGTCTGTTATGTTTTTAGATGCTTCTTGTCTTTCCTTGGTTTTGCTTTTTCTTCTTGAATAAAAAGCTCTAGAGCTCCTTTTCATTAAAAAAAAGTTTATAATTAATTTGACCATAACCTTTTAAGGGCTTGTGGTGTATAGATTAATACCTAACAAAGAAATTTTCAAAATGGAGTTTTCAAACACTAATTAGCTAGTATAAATGAGAAAGGAAAACTCATCGGGAGAGGGCTAACATGGCTAGTTTATTGGTGAATATCAAAAGGATAAATGGAAAAGATGAAGATGATAATCTGTAGCTAGTAGTAGCCATGATCTTATGTGTATGAGTAAATGCATTGAACTATGCCACTTATATATATATATATGCATGCATGCATACATATATAGTTGTGTAATGGCACAGAATGACAAGGCATTTGGATGCATGAGTTAGAATTCAATACTGGAATATATAGTTTTTGACATTTGGAGTTAGTGATCACTCATGATCGGAACATGCATTACATCAGCATAAATAAATTTCTTATTGATAGATTCTTAACACTACAATATGTCTGTTGTGGAATTTGAAATATGTAAATTTGTGTGGTTGATATTGACTCTCCAAATCCTTAATTTCCACATAATTTCTTCCATGTTGATATCATATGGAGCTAGCACACCCCAACTTTAACCCTCTTTTTAACTCTTTAGTTTATATAATCGCACATGTTATAAGGTGAGGAGAACAAATGAAGAAAAAAAAAGGTGGAGAGAAAGTCAAAAGGAAAAAGATCCATATACTACTTGTGTCACTTGGTTCCTCTAGACCCTACCGTTTTCTCCTGGATTGGCAAGCCCTGTTTGCCCATAAAGAGAGAATGGATCTCTCATCTCTTGAGATGTTGTTTACTCCAGATGAAATTAAACAAGTAGTGTTTGCTTTGAGTGCGGACAAAGCACATGGACCAGATGGGTTTCTTATTTTCTTCTTCTAGAAACATTGGTTCGTGATCCAAGAAGATCTTGTCAAACTTTGTGTGTATTCTTTTGTGGGTAAAGCCAACCTAGAATGGCTGAACTGGGTTCATATTGCCCTTATTACTAAGAAAAACACACCTAAAGTCATTTCCTATTTCAGACCCATCAGTCTGATTAATTCTTCTTGCAAAATCATTTCCAAATTGCTAGCTAATAGATTGAGCCGAGTCATCAATGTTTTAGTTGACGATTCCTAGTTGGCTATTATTAAAGGGAGATGCATAGCGGATAATTTAGTTGCAACGCAAGAGCTTATCTTCAGTCTTCAAAAGCACAAACTACCAGGGTTAGCTTTCAAGGTTGATTTTGCAAAAGCTTTTGACTCCCTAGATTGGAATTTTCTCTTGGAGGTCTTAGCTGCTTGTGGGTTTGGCACTTACTGGATTTCTTGGATTCGTATTATCCTTGGTTCTGCCAAAGCATTGGTCTTAATTAGTCAATCTCTACATGGTTATATCCATTGCCAACACAGTCTACGTCAAGGTGACCCCTTATCCACTCTAGAGTTTTATTGGGGGTTCCCTTGGGTCAGTTTGGCAATATATGGCATCTTCAATATGCAGATGATCTAATCATTTTTTTGGCAGGTGGACAAGAGGATCTTCAAATTATTAAACTAATCTTTTATCTTTTCGAAGGATCATCAGGACTCACTATCAACTTCTCTAAAAGTTGTCTATATTCTACCAATTTTGGCTTCCATCCAAATGCAATAACAGCTACAACTCTTAATTGCTCCAAGGACTATCTTCCACTTACCTACCAAGGGGTCCTGCTCTCGAGAAGCAGACCAAGATGACAAGATTGGTTGAAACTTATCTTGATGGTTCTCTCCAAACTTACTTCCTGGAAAGCAAATTATCTCTCTCTAGGCAGATGTCTCACTCTTCTAAACTCTATCTTATATCTTCAGTTCCAACTTACTGGATGTCAGTGTTCAAATTAATGGTTTGGGTTTCCAATGAGATCGATAGAATCCGTAGAGACTTTCTTTGGAAAGGACCAGGTCTGGGCCCCAAAGGGATGAGACTTGTCACTTAGGAAGGATTTGCCCATCCCATGCCATGGGAGGATGGGGCATCCTAAACATTCAAGACTTCAATAAGGCTCTCCTAGGAAAGTGATGGTGGAAAATCACTTCTGATAGTAATTACTGTTGGCTAAAAATCATTAAATTCAATTATTTGTGTAGAGATTTATTAGGGCCATTGTTCCGCACACCACCAAAGAAAAAATCTTTCTTCTAGACTGGAATTACACCCTTGTTACCTTCTTTTAAATTTTTTTCTTGGAAGATTGTCAAGAACAATGCTTCTACCCTACTGTGGCATGATAACTGGCTAAACGGTAGAGCACTTAGAGATTTATGGCCTAAACTTTACAATGATTATCGTTTCCCTTGCTTCATTATATGGTCCTTCTTTAGTGAACTTCAGTCTCCTGATAGGCTATTCCAAACAGCCATGCCGAAGAAATCTTACCCTTCCTGTCTGTAATTCAATATTATCAAAGTGACTTAGAGGATGTGAGAACTTGGTCCTTTGATAGCACTAGAAAATTTTCAGTAAAATCCTTCTATCAATTTCTGGTAGACGGTGGTACCCATAGTCCCCTCTACTCTCTTTTTTGAAAGTGGGCTGCCCAAGCAAAATAACCTTCTTTTGTTGGCTCGCTTAGGATGACAAAATCCATACTTTGGTCAATCTAGCCAAGAAAGGTTGCAATTTCCAATGTTCAACAGACACCTGTGTTTTGTGCCATAAAAAATTTGGAATCGGTGGAACATCTCTTGCTTGAGTGTGATTTTTCCAACCGTATCTGGCACTTCTTTAAGCAAGTCCAAGGTTTGTACTCCCTCCCTCAGACCTTTGCTAAGGGCTGGACTTCCTGGATCTCATCCTTACATGCCCAACTTTGTTCTTTTTAGGATATTCTTTCAAGGATCATTTTTTGGAATTTATGGCTTGAACAAAATAGTTGTGTCTTTAACTTACCTACTAGTGACTACATTTATGTTATTTCACATATTATTTATATGTTACTTGCTTGGTACTCTATAGCTAAAGACCCCAACCAATGCTTCTCGAAGGACTCCATTCGGAACCTCAGGCGCTCACTTGACTTCTTGGACACTAGATTAGAAAAGCACACCGGCGCGTCGACCATGCATTCCGCTCAGCAGTGATCCACTCCTATTGCCAGCTGAGGAAGCCTTGGATACCAAAGGGTGGACCTCGTTGTCTCAGTTGTTCCTCTTTCTTGTTTTGTTGTTTGTGTGTTTTGTGTGCTTGCTTTGTGTAACCGTCCTTGTTCTTGCTTCACCTCTGGTGACTGCTTTCAGTTTCTCATCCTGTTTGTAGCTTTTTCTTTCTGTCTTTTGTTTGTTCTAGGGTTTGTCTATTTCGCCTTTTGTTCTATTTAATAAAGCAGTGGTTTGTCCACTTTATTCAAAAAAAATATCCAAACAGAGATCTCCGATTGGCTAAGATTGCACACCTACAATGAAAATATGAGAAAAGCTTCTTATCTCTTTATGTATATTTTTAGTTTGTTTTTCCCTGCCCTGTTAGATCTCGTGGAGCTCCAAATCTGCCATCGAGTTCTCAATAGATATCATTGATTGTTGCGTAAGAGGAACTGTAGAACAAGTGCGGCAATTGATTGAACAGTTGATTTGTAACTTCATATCACCAAACAATAGCACAGTGGATAAATAATGCAAGAAAGATATACAAGCATGCACACAAAATAAAAGAAAGTGGTGGTCAGGTCTTTACTTATGGGGATGTGTACAATTATGGAATCCTTTTGCTAGAGATATTCACCTGTAAAAGGCCAACAAATGATAGCATCAATAAAAGTACAAGACTTCATATGTTTTTCAGATCGATTGTTCGATGTGGTGGACTGTTATGCACACAAGTGGTGAGGAGAGCGTGTCACCAAAAGACCGGCCTAGTTGTGAAAGATGTCCACCACTTATATGCATACAAGGAGTCCATCTAATAGCCGATGTGGGACTAAATGAGTTCATTACATTACCCCATCGATAGAAGACTAACGCCCTTGTTAATCTGGGTTAATCTGGGTGCCGGACTCTCGGACCCATTAGAGTTTTCACCAGTTCCACCCGGAATCTGGGTGCCGGACTCTAGGACCCATTAGGGTTTTTACCCGTTCCACGCACCCACCCAGGCCTGACACAGACCCAGCCCCAACCGTGCCCACACACCAGCTCTCAATGAAAGCACCATGTTATGCACACAAGTGGTGAGGAGAGTGTATCACCAAAAGACCGGCCTAATGTTGAAGGATGCCCATCGCTTATATGTATAAAAGGAGTCCATCTAATAGCCGATGTGGGAATAAAGGAGTTCATTACATGCATTTTTTTCTCCTATACAAGAGTAATGGTCAAGAAGCTAAAGAGATCAGTGTGGCAGAATAGAATTGTTTATTTTCAGTATTAAGGGTCAGACTTTATTTCCCAAAAGAAAGTCCAAAAGAGAGAATGGAGATGGGAGATGTCACTAAAGAGTTGCATGCAATAAAAGATTCGCTTATGAGATTTGAGATTGATGAGAGATTTGAAGAAAAATAAAGTTTGATTTCTGAAACAGATGCATCACACATATAGAGAGATTTCCAGATCAGCAATGTATTGTTTATATTATTGTGATGTTCTATATTATAGCAACAAAATTTTATAAAAACCACACTCTGTTACAAGTTTATTGAAACAAGTGTCTGATCATTTCGAGTTTAATGACCACATTCCTGATCTCCATCCTTTCATTTGGTAATTCCCTTGAACATGAAACACCAATTTTAGTCAGTGGAGCTGCACATCTAGAAATCATAGTTACGTCTTCATCTTCCTCTCCTGTTAACATTTGAGGATCTATCAACTCCATAACATTTTCAGATAATGCCTTCTCTGCATATTCATGGATATTCAGCTCTGCTCCAAACATCTCATCTGTAGGTCTTTTTCCTATCAGCATTTCTAATAACAGTATGCCAAAGCTATACACATCACCCTGTGTAGAAACTTGGCTTCCCATCCCATACTCTGTTCCAAAGCAACATATAAAGTTGCAGATTATTCAATTTAGGTTTGAAGAAGATAAAACTAGAGAAACATCTCAGTGAGTGTATATATATATATAATATACCTGGTGCGACGTATCCTATGGATCCTTTCATCCTCATGAAGCTACTTGAATCAGTGGATGTTGTCATTGAGTTGGACTCCATGCTGATCAACCTTGAGAGGCCAAAATCACTCACATGAGCGATCATATGATCGTCGAGAAGAACATTGCTTGGCTTTAGATCACAGTGCATCACCGGAGACTTGCATTGGTTGTGAAGATAATCCAGTGCCGAAGCCACATTGATGGCAATGTCCATTCTTCGCATAATGTTCAGTTTCAATGTGTGCTGGTTATGCAGCCACTGATCTAGAGTTCCATTAGGCATGAATTCATACACCAGAGCTTTGAACTCATTCCCTTTGGAATCAAGACTTGAACATGAAGTTATAATCCTGACAAGGTTCCTATGCCTGATATTCCTCAAGGCTTCGCATTCGGCAGCAAAACTCCTGAGAGCTCCCTTCTGGTTGAGGTTGAGCACTTTCACTGCAACTAAATCCTCCTCACCATCCATTTTGCCTTTGTAAACTGATCCAAAACTCCCGGCGCCAATCAAATTCTCTGAAGAGAAGCCATCAGTTGCCTTTGAGAGCTCTGTGTAAGATACCTTTCTGAACTTATCATCTGGTGGATTTGTTGTAAATGCAAGTTTTTTCCTTGACATTTTTATCAAATAAAGCTTATATGACAGTAAAACTAGTAAGATCACAGATACAATGGCGGCAACTGGTATCAATATTATCTTCAAGAGGTTGCTGGTGCTCATTCTTCTCTTCTTTGATCTGATGATGGAGCAAGGTGGTAGTTTCAGCTTCTCACCACCACCGCAGAGTTTCCGGTTTCCATAGACATAGATTTCACTTGCATTGCTTGTGGTGAAGAATTTTGGAATTTCACCCTCAAGGTTGTTGAAGGACAGATTTAGGTACTTCATAGAACCAAAAGTCTGAAAAAAGTCTGGAATTTCACCGGAAAAATTGTTAACTGAAAGATCTAGCTGAACTATACCTCTCAAAGATTGTAGACTGTCTGGGATAGTTCCTCTGAAGGAGTTATCTTGCAGGAAGAGGTACTCCAAATGCTGGCAAACTCCAAGACTAGATGGAATTTCACCGAGCAATTGATTGTAAGAGATGTCTAAGGTTTCAATATTTATCAATCTTTCGACCTCGAAAGGTATGGTTCCAGTGAGCAAATTGTGTGACAGATCAAGCGACAATGTTAGTGAGGAAAGGCTAACCACTTCCTTTGGGATGTTTCCATCAAGTGCATTGTATGAAAGATTAAGTGCCTCCAAACTTCTGCATCCTCCTAAACTCGCAGGTATTTTCTCTGTCAATTGATTTTCAGAAAGGTCCAGATAATTCAACTGGCCGAGGTTGCCAAGGGTCATCGGGATAGGCCCGGAGAAATTGTTCTGATTCAAGTATAAGACTGCCAGCTTGTGAAGCTTGCCAGTGGTTGCAGGAATGGAACCTGTGAAAAGGTTTTGTTCCATGATTAGCACTGTTAGATTGGCAAGGTTACCAATCTCATCAGGAATGGATCCATACATTTGGTTGTTTCCAATCACCAACTTCTCCACGGAAAGATTGCCCAGGGACCTTGGCAGTGATCCACTGAACCCATTGTCATTGAGAAACAATCTTTTCAGAAGGCTGCAGTTGTTCAGAGCAGTGATGAAGTTCACGTCCTGTGACTGGAGCTGATTCCAGCCAACATTCAGCTCCAGTAGACTACCTAAAGAGCCAAAATCTGCAGGGACTGTCCCTGAGAATGAGTTACGAGCTAGATCAATAAACTGAAGCTCAGATGCATTAGATAGAGATGCAGGAATAGTCCCTTCCATAAAATTATCTTGCAAGATGAGAGATTCGAGATATGGCAGAGTGTTGCCCATGTATGCGGGTAGTGTCCCGGAGAGATTGTTGCCCCCCATATTCAAGGAAATCAAGGATGTGATGTTATATATAGAGATAGGAACATCACCTACCAAATAAGTTCTTGTTAAATCAAGTTCTTTGAGACTCACAAAGTTGCCGAATTCAATCGGAATGCTTCCTTGAAGCTTGTTTTCAGCAAGATAAAGATAGGTTAAAGATGAAAGGTTGCCTAACGATGGTGGAATGCTCCCTGTGAGATTGTTTTGTGTGAGGCCTAGTCTACGAAGGCTAGAGGCGCTGCCTTGCCGGAAAGCCGGAACACCTCCGGTAAGAGCATTGAAGGATAGTTCAAGAACTGTGAGGGAGGAACAGTTGGAAAGCGAGAGAGGGATGTCTCCAGTCAGGTGGTTGTTGGATAGAACAAGGACTTCCAGTGTTGAGCTATTGGCCAGAGACAATGGAACAGGGCCGGAAAATAGATTGTCCCACAGTATTACATAAACAAGAGATGGGCTGATGCCTAGAAGAGAAGGTAGTCTGCCGGAGAGCTTATTAGCACTGAGACTCAAGTGTTGGAGCTTAGGAAGTGAAGCAAACTCATCGGCAAGCTCCCCGACAAGGCCATTGGAGTCAAGGCTAAGAATTTTGAGCTCAGAGCAATGACTAAGATTGGAAGGTATCTCTCCTTGGAGATTGTTGCTAGACAAGTCCATAGTCTCTAGAAGTGAACAATGAGACAAAGAGGTTGGTATTTGGCCTTCAAAAGAGTTGAAGCTGAGATCAAGGTAGGTAATTCGACGCAGTTGGCTGAGCTCCGGTGGAATGTGGCCCAAGAGTTGGTTGTCTGCAAGGTGAAGTCTTCTGAGAAAGGTGAGATTAGCTATGAATGGTGACAGAGGACCGGTTAAATTCAGTGAGCCGAGATCAAGGCTGATAACCCTGAGGTGACGACGGCCGCAGGTGACTCCACGCCATTGACAGTAGTGGTTATGGAAGGATGAGGAATCACTAGTAGTGTTCCATGAGGACAAAGAATGGGCTGATGAATTGTAGAGGAGTGTTTTGAAGGAGATGAGGGCCTGTATGTCGTCTGTCAGGTTGGAGAAGGAGTTGGATTGTTTTGTAGTTGTTGTTGCAGCAATGAGATGGGAAGAGTTGATCCAGAATGAGACAAGGATGAGAGCAGCAATGGAGTGCAGATGCAGAGGAGTCATTGTGAGGGAGGTGATTGGCAAATTGGGAATGGTATGCATGCATGCACAGATGACTGTGTTCTGAATTCTAATGCACTGTGTATTTTATAATAATTCCTGAATTTACTTCTTGATTCCTTTCTTGACTTGAATATACTGTGCTGTTTTGGTTAATTTCCTTTTGATTGTACACATTAATTTAATCTATTCTCAAGCGATAGCCACTTGTTTCGAAGTGCAGAGTGGCTTGGGTCATGAGGTGAAGGTTTGAATATTCGTTGGAGAAATGAACTCACATAAGTTATTATACTCACATTCATGTGCATCTAACTAGTTTTTATTGCTTTTGGTAAAAAATTAAAAAAAAATAAAAAAGAAAAGAAAAGAAAATTGCTCAAGGAGATGATCAGTCTTCTTGGAAGACTTGAGAAGTTGGAAAAAAAAACAATGAAACAAATTAATGACGTGTGATCAGGGGGTTTGATCAAACTGTTGAGCTGGCTGACATTACAAGGATTTTGTTTTTCTCCTAATTTACTTGGAATAGGTCCAAACTCTGTGGAGATCCTCCACCAGTGTAATTAAGATTCAAAGGCTAAATTATGATAAATGGACATGGAGTACAGGAACAAGACTCGTAGAAGTCACTCACGAGCACCGCCACCGCCACTAATGATACAAGACCTCCAAAAATCAAGATTAGGGAAATTTTTTGTTTGAAAAATCAAGACAACATCTATGAAGATTTTTCCAATGTGAGGACATTTTCAAAGGAAATATTTATCTAGAACTTATTAATTAGGCCTTTGAAGGTGGACAAAGTGTAAAAGACGTTTCACATACATTGAAATTTAAAAAAAAATTGAAGGTTTATGAAATCTTTCGACTACCATTCTCAATTGTCATGAAAAAACTCCAGTCCCTTCATATCAGAAGATAACAAAGAATATTTACCATAATAATACTGGGAAGTAATAAAGAGGACTTTCTCGGTCAACTCTTTTTACAAGTTTCTCATTGATGGTGGAATTTATAGCCTGCTTTACTCTAATTTCTGGAAAATTAATTGCCTAAGTAAAATCTCTTTGTTTTGTTGGCTTGCTGAGGCGGATAAAATTCTTACTCTATCAAATCTCTTCATTAGAGGGTGTAATATACAAAATGCAACAGATACATGTGTCCTCTGCCACAGGGATTTTGAAACTGTGGACATCTATTCATCGACTGCGTTTACTCGAAAAGAATTTGGTCTTTCTTCGCCCAAACTCTTGAACTTGACTCTACCTAATTCATTGTCTAAGATCTGGACTGCCTGGCTCCCATCTCTTCATTCTCAAATTCGAACACTTTGGGATCTTATTGCAAGAGCTATTATGTGGTGTATTTGGCTGGAAAGAAACATTCGCATATTTCAATCTCTTGCGTCACCTTCCTACTCTTTAATGGTTAAAATTACTAATATACTTCTTTCCTGGTTTTCTATAGCTGCAGATAGTCACCAACACTCTCTTAGCGAGGCTTCTCAGAAGATAAAGCGTTCCATCAACTTCATCAGCGTTAGGGTTTCGAATCAAACAGGCGATCCAGACCTTAATCAGGCATTGGAGTAGGTTTTTGCTCTCGTCATCCTTTGTTGGCCTATGCTCTCAGACGGAGGCTTTCGCCAATTAGGCTGTTATCCCCTTTTTAGTTATTGTTGTTTTGTTTCTATTGTTTCATCTTATGTTCTGTTGTTCCTCACCTCTGGTGAGAGATTTTCATTAGTTTCTGTACTTTGTTTACTTGTGTTTGGTTGTTTTTTCCTTTTAATAAATTTGTGGTTTATTCATTTTTATAAAAAAAATAATAAAAAAAAGGACCTTATAATAAATATAGTTCAACCTATATAATTAGCCCACCAAAATAGAAAATATTGATATTACTCAAAACTTATAGATTGACAATACTAAAAACTAGCTAGGTAGTATCTATTTTTACAATGGCTAAGAATTTTTTCCTCGATGTGAGTCTCACATTAGTACCCTCCCATTACAAAGAACTCCCTTCGATTTAAGTGGTGATTACGGATATAAATGCTCATTTTTAGGTAATATAGATAGAGATATCCGCCACAATAAATGGTTTAGATATTCTCACATGGTTTAGCAGCTCAATATCATATGTATAAGCATTGCCATTAATCTTCTTCTTTACTTTGTATGGCCCATGCTTCTTAGCTTACATTTTTTTTTTCTTTTTACAAGATATATAAACTATAAAGCTAATGAGAAAAAATCAAAGACTTAAAACAATAGTAGGAATCAGATAAAAAGAAAGTCCAGCATGGACAATCACCTCCTCCAGCCATCTAGAAATCTCCTATCCTTGGTGATATAGTGACAGCCTAGGATTTGTCCTCCCGTATATATAGCAAGCTCATCCACAACACCATTTAATTCTCTAAGAATGTTGTCAATTATCAGGAAAGGATTCCTATTCTTTAGGGTCTTGATTCGGTTCAGGGTGCCCCATTCCCCAATTTTGGCAACCATATGTTTCATTGATCAGGTTGATGGCCTCTATACATTTGCACACTGCTTGATCTTGTCTTAGGCTTTTTTTTTTTTTTGAAAAAGTGGATAAACTACATTCATTAGAAAGGAGAAGTACAAATTGAACAAATACAAAAAACACACAACCCCCAAGGGGCAGAGACTGAAAAAAAGAAACAAAAGAACCACCAGGGGTGATCCCAAAACTGAAAAACAGACCAAACAACCCTAGAGGAGGAGTCCTCTAGGGACAGACCAAGCTAGCAACCATTAAAGCTCGCTAGGGTTCGGGATGTGCTCAGGGGGGACACTCGGAGCCAAGTCCCTAGAGGAGGAAAACTCAAGGCTACGCTTGACCTTTGCCAAAGGCTCCTCTAAACTTTCCTTCTTCGACTCAGGAGCTGCAGAAAACCATAGAAGAAGCATATGCTCAATTTTAATATTAATGGAAGCAATTGGAAGACAGTTAGAATTGAAAATGCACACGTTTCTTTCAAGCCCAATGTTTTAGGTGATTGCTCGCACAACCAAGTCCCAGAGATAAATAAGCGGCTTTCTGATGTTTTTCCTCTAAGTTTCGCACAACTCACAAAAGCATCCTAGGAGCACTCCTAAGATCCAAGAATTGGCTAAAAAAATTCCAAATGTGTGATGCCACAGGGCATTGGATAAGGAGATGATCAACCGACTCAACATCAGTGTGACATAAAACACACATGGTCGAATGTAAGAGGTTACATCTGTGATGTGCTAGATTTTCCAATGTTAAGATTTATTATCACGAGCTAACCAGTTAAACAGGTTTCCTTTCTTCGGGCAATGTCCTTTAAAGATAGTGGAAGTTCAACCACATCTTATACCCCCATCATTCAGAAAATTATAGAATAATTTAACTGTGAAGGCCCCATTTGCAGATAGCTTCCAACGTTTTTCATCCCTCATTGAAACGAGGCTTGAATTAACCTAGTCAATCAGATTGCGAGCAGTAGCAAAATCCTCCAACGGAATAGGAGGATTTATTGTAATACCCTGAACCTTTGGATACCTGTTGGAAAATATATTCAGGGTATTACTACGATTCTGATAAGAATTTTTCTCTGAGTAATCTTGTTGAGAAACCCCAAGTGGAAATAACAAGGACCTAAGTGTAAAAAGTTTATAAAAAGATTTTTGGGTTAAAGAGTAATAGAAAAAGGATTGATATAAAATGTTTTACGGCATCCAAGGACTGAAAGGTAAGATGGAAGGGATCTTTTTGAAATGTTGTACTATAATCCAAGGACCATTGGATAATTTAAAAAGGATCTTTTGAGAATACTATGTTGTAATTCAGGGACCATTCATGAGTTTTTTTCAGGGACTGTTTTGTAAGGAATTATGTTTTGAGGGACTAAATGTAAATTTCGGCTGAAAGTTAAATTTGGAGAAAAAAATCTAGAGCTTGAGTGTTGTTCATCTTCTTCTCCACCATTTTGCTTCTGATAGCCGAGAGTTAAAAAAAAAAGAAAAGGGTGAGAGATTTGGAGAGAAATTGGAAGAGATTAAGTTTGGTATTTGGAGGGGAGAATGGATGAAGTATTATTTGGTAAGTATTTTGATGATTTATTTATTTATATACTTGAATGTATGTGTGTGTGTATTTGGTGGATTTGATGAAGAAATATGATGGATTTGAGTAGAAAAAAACTTGGTATGTTGTTGTAGATGATGAGTGTATGAAAATTGTTTTGAAAAAGCTTGTATTTGAGTTGAAAAATTTCTTGAAATGGAGATGAGATTACGGAATTCTTGTAGCAATTCTTTGTAGCACGAGATTAGGGTTTGGTTTGATTAATTAAGTTGATAATGATGATGATTAATGTGTTAATGATAATGGTTAGATTGAAATGGGTTGAGTTAGCCAAAGTTGATTTGGTTGGATCAAACCAGAGTTGGATGAATTGATTGAGTTGAATTGATTTGGTTGAGTTGGGGCTTGATCAAATCAAGTTGAGATAGTTTTGGGTTTGGTTCGAGTTGATTTGGGTTAAGGGTTTTGGACTGAACGAAGTTGGTTCAATGGATTTTTGAATAAGAATTGAGTTGGTTCAGCTGGTTCGGTTTGATTAAGCTTGGTTCGAGTGCAATTGAGCTTGGTTCGATGGAATTAGGGTTGGTTGAGATTGATTCAGAGTGTTTACCCTAAATTGAGTGGTTTAAATACAATTGAAGGCCGGGTTGGATTATGCGAGTCGTGTTTTTAACCGATTGGAGTGAGTGGGCCCGATAGAGAGTTGATTATTATTTTTGTATTTTTCTTTTTGAGTTTAAATATATTATTTATTTTTATTATATTATTACATTAGGGTGTTGTTCGGTCTTGGGAGGGAGTTCAGGGTCTAGCAAGGAACCCAAGGACACGGAGTGAGTTGGTAGTGGCTATTATTTTAAATAATTGATTAATTATTATTATTTTTGAAATAATTGTTTAATGGCTAGTATTTTGGAAATAATTGTTTAATTATTTCATTTTATAATGTTTAATTTGCATATAATATTGAAATATACATTATATTTACTTGCCGTTGATGTTTATGACAATCGTATTGATACATCAGTTTTGTATAATTATACGTATTTGTGAATAGTGAAAATACATGTATATGTGATTTAATTATTCGGTTCATGAATTTATTTTTGGATGGTTATATATGCTTTGATTTGGAATGATTTGTGAAATCATGTGCGTGTATTAAAAATGTTTCTACCAACTGATATTTGTGGGGATGGTTTTTCATTCTGGCGTAGGAATGGTATTTTATGTTCGGACTTTCTTGGTATTATCGATGTATCGTCTTTCGTGAATGTCCCGGATAAGGACCATGTGATATGATTTATCTGATTTGTATTATTCTTTGCATCTACGTGTTGGTTTGGATGGTGACGGCGGGCTGAGGCCCGAGCTACTGCTGCATAGTGAGGTTCCACGGGCCGACCCTTTAGAGGTGGCGTGGTGGACCGGGTGTTGATTTGTCGGATCGGTGGGAGCGTAGAGCCACGATTGGATGATACGTCGGGATCCGGGAGTCACCACACGGGACCGATGGGCCAGCGTCGAGCTGCGAAGACATGGCGGCTCCCGAGCCTAGTGCTGACGGCGCTAAGTCGGGAGAGTTTTCGGGGCTATGGATTTGAGAATGATTTTATATTATCGAGTTATTTTAGCATTGATTTATGATGAATTTATGTTTCAAAAGTTCTTTAAAAATGTATTTTGCTAGAATTCTATTATTTTTGGAAAAGTTGGAAAATTATTTAAGCGATTGGTATTTATATACTTTATATATATCATGTATTTAAGTATTTGAAATTATTAAGCCACTACCGACCAACCGAATGTCTTTGTAGAATGCGAGGCGGGGACCCTAGATTGCCTCGATCGAGTATAGAGCTAGTCGGGGTTGAGTCCGGAGCTGCAGTGGGTCCCCCATTTCTTTATTTCTTGTCGTTGGTGTTGTGATCTTGTAGCGGTTGTACTGCCATAATTAGAGTGATTATATTTATTGTATTTATGTATTTGAACATGTACTTGGTGAAAATTGTAAATTGTGATTTGTAGGTGCGATTTTGTTTAAAAACGAGGGTTGTCGGGTTTCAGCTTAAAAGGGAATTTTTAAGCGATGGGTGCTAGCATTTACCTCGGTAGAAGGGGTGGGTGTGACATCTTTTTAGTATCGAGTTTGTAGGGTTGAGATATCCCTGGTTGGTAGAGATCACGGGTTGTGATCTGAGCCTAAGTTTATAAGTCATGTCTAGACTTAGAGGTTTAGTAGGGATTAGACAGAAAGTTAAGGGCCCAGTAGAAGTATTAAGAGTCTCCAATCTGGTTAAAACCTAAGTTGCATATTAGGAATAAGGTTGGTAGTAGGTTTTGACATTTGCGGCAGAGAACTGAGCAGTGCACTGTGATCAGGATCACAGGTTGAGATATTTATTGGAATTGGTTTTATCCAAAATAAGTTAACTTAAAGTTGCCAAAGAAGGGTATTTGGCATTCTCTTTCATTGGACCGGCCATGTGATTCTGAGTTTGATTTGAAAGATACTTTGGACATACCTGTGCTTAAGAATATGGAGATTAGCCCGTGAGTAACCAGTCTTCTTTATCACCTTTCTGTTGATTCTTAAAAGGTGTGTTATGATGTGACATTGATTCGAGTTTGATTTGTCGGACTTTGGATGAATTATGGCCAGCTCCTCTAAGTGTAGTTTAGTTGTGTTTAAATAGAGGAGAAGATCAGACTTGCATTTTTCATCAGTGGAATTTTTAGTGTCTTAATGATTTTTGAGTAATGGAACCAAGGCGTTTGAGACGACTGAGACGAGGACCTCCTCCAAGGTATAATAGAGAAAGAGTAGAGAGATATTTCCTGGAAGAGCAGGAAAGAGAGGAAGAAGAACAGAGAAGAGAAGTGGAGGAACAGAGGAGGAGAGAGGAGGGACGAAAGAGGGAAGAAGAGATGGAAACCCATACTGCTGCTTAAGTACCCTCTAGCTCTACTTGTCGCTCTCAAAGATCTTCTAGTTCTATTATCGCACCGTAATCAAGAACAAGCAATGATACGATGTTTATGTCCCACAAGCTCGTTATGTGGTAACCATGAATACCGGAGATTTTAGCTCCATAGTTGCTTCGAGCTGAGGAATATCTACATGGAACGTTTTCACCTAGACGAGAGTCATATGCCAGAATTAAGAAGGAGCTATGGAGTTTCGAGGAGTTTCTGAACTGAGATATGATGACGCCCTACGCATCCTTAACTATGAGTGCGCAGATTGAAAGCAATGGAACCGAGAAAGGTTGAACCGCTGAAAACCGTAGACAAGGATGAGGTTCGATGAGCGTGATGAGAACTTGTGAATAGTAGAATAATCTGCTTTGTATTATCGTTTGTGTGCTTGAGATGTTTGTATTCTACACCCTGTATTTCCGATATGATGTATTCCTACTTGTGAATAAGAAGTTGCTTTTCTTCCGGATTGTGGAAAAATACAAGATTATTTTTATCAGTATGAGTTTTGGAAGTGAGGAAGCCGAGTAACACATCGGGAAGAGTGTTGTATACCGCTGTATAACACCGTATAGAAGGAATCGAGTTCACTTTGATCATCGCCAGATACTTGGACATCCTTTCACGATGATTATTATTTACTATTGAGCATATTTGGAACAAGAGAACAGATTTGGAACAAGTAAGTGAAATTCAGTGATATCAGATTGATGCATGCTAAGGAAATTTCGAGGACGAAATTTTCTTATGAGAAGGATTGTAATACTCCCGAACCTCTGGATACCCTGTTGGAAAAATATATTCGGAGTATTACTACGATTCATGGGTAAGAATTTTTTTCTACGAGTAATCTTGTTGAGAAACCCCAAGTGGAAATAACAAGGACCTAAGTGTAAAAGTTTATAAAAAGATTTTTGGGTTAAAGAGTAATAGAAAAAGGATTGATATAAAATGTTTCAGCATCCAAGGACTGAAAGGTAAGATGGAAGGGATCTTTTTGAAATGTTGTACTATAATCCAAGGACCATTGGATAATTTAAAAGGATCTTTTGAGAATACTATGTTGTAATTCAGGGACCATTCATGAGTTTTTTTCAGGGACTGTTTTTGTAAGGAATTATGTTTTGAGGGACTAAATGTAAATTTCGGCTGAAAGTTAAATTTGGAGAAAAAATCTAGAGCTTGAGTGTTGTTCATCTTCTTCTCCACCATTTTTGCTACAGAATCCCGAGAGTTAAAAAGAAAAAGAAAAAGGGTGAGAGATTTGAGAGAAATTGGAAGAGATTAAGTTTCGGGTATTTGGAGGGAGAATGGATGAAGTATTATTTGGTAAGTATTTTGATGATTTATTTATTTATATACTTGAATGTATGTGTGTGTGTATTTGGTGGATTTGATGAAGAAATATGATGGATTTGAGTAGAAAAACTTGGTATGTTGTTGTAGATGATGAGTGTATGAAATTGTTTTCGAGAAACCTCGATTTGAGTTGAAAAAATTTCTTGAAATGGAGATGAGATTAGCGAATTATCGTAGCAGAATTCTGAAGCACCGAGATTAGGGTTTGGTTTGATTAATTAAGTTGATAATGATGATGATTAATGTGTTAATGATAATGGTTAGATTGAAATGGGTTGAGTTAGCCAAAGTTGATTTGGTTGGATCAAACCAAGTTGGATCGAATTGATTGAGTTGAATTGATTTGGTTGAGTTGGGCTTGATCAAATCAAGTTGAGATGGTTTTGGGTTTGGTTCAGTTGATTTGGGTTAGGGTTTTGGACTGAACCAAGTTGGTTCAATGGATTTTTGAATAAGAATTGAGTTGGTTCAAGCTGGTTCAGTTTGATTAAGCTTGGTTCGAGTGCAATTGAGCTTGGTTCGATGGAATTAGGGTTGGTTGAGATTGATTCGAGCAGTGTTTACCCTAAATTGAGTCTGGTTTAAATACAATTGAAGGCCAGCTTGGATTATGCAAGGTCGTGTTTTTAACCGATTGGAGTGAGTGGGCCCAATAGAGAGTTGATTATTATTTTTTTTGTATTTTCTTTTGAGTTTAAATATGTTATTTATTTTTTTATTATATTATTCCATTAGGTGTTGTTCGGGCCTTGGGAGGGAGTTCCAGTGTCTAGCAAGGAACCCAAGGACACCAGTGAGTTGGTAGTGGCTATTATTTTTAAATAATTGATTAATTATTATTATTTTTGAAATAATTGTTTAATGGCTAGTATTTTGGAAATAATTGTTTAATTATTTCATTTTATAATGTTTAATTTGCATATAATATTGAAATATACGTATATTTACTTGCCGTTGATGTTTATGACAATCGTATTGATACATCAGTTTTGTATAATTATACGTATTTGTGAATAGTGGAAATACATGTATATGTGATTTAATTATTCGGTTCATGAATTTATTTTTGGATGGTTATATATGCTTTTGATTTGGAATGATTTGTGAAATCATGTGCGTGTATTAAAAATGTTTTTACCGACAATATTTGTGGGGATCGGGTTTTCATTCCCTGGCATAGGAATGGTATTTTTAGTATTTGGACTTTTACTCGGTATTATGCATGTATCGTCATCGTGAATGTCTCTGGATAAGGACCATGTGATATGATTTATACAGCTTTGTATTGTTCGCTGCATCTACATGTTGGTTTGGATGGTGACGGGCGGGCTAAGGCCCGACTCATCGCGAGAGTGGGTTCCCACGGGCCGCCTTTAGAGGTGGCGTGGTGGACTGGGTGTTGATTTGTCCAGATCAGGTGGGAGCGTAGAGCCCTGATTGGATGATACATCGGGATCCCGGAGTCACCACACGGGACCGATGGGCCAACGTCAAGGGTGCGAAGACCTTGGCGGCTCCCAACCTAGTCGCGACGGCGGCTAAGTCGGGGAGAGTTTTCAGGCTATGGATTTGAGAATGATTTTATATTATCAGTTATTTTGACATTGATTTATGATGAATTTATGTTTCAAAAGTTCTTTAAAAATGTATTTTGCTAGAATTCTATTATTTTGGAAAAGTTGGAAAATTATTTAAGCAGTTGGTATTTATATACTTTATATATACTGTATTTAAGTATTTGAAATTATTAAGCCACTACCGACCAACCTGAATGCTGTCAGAAGCTGCAGGGAGCGGGACCCTAGATCGCCTCGATCGAGTATAGAGCTAGTCGTGGTTGAGTCCAGGGACTCGCAGTGGGTCCCCATTTCTTTATTTCTTGTCATTGGTGTTTGTGATCTCAGTAGCGGTTGTACTCGCAAATTAGAGTGATTATATTTATTGTATTTATGTATTTGAACATGTACTTGGTGAAAATTGTAAATTGTGATTCTAGGGTCCGATTTTGTTTAAAAACAGGGTTGTCGGGCTTCAGTTAAAAGGGAATTTTAACTGATGGGTGCCACATTTACCTCGGTAGAAGGGGTGGGTGTGACATTTATTCTAGCCAAATCTTTGATGGTGCCTTCCTTTTGTTGTGCTAATTAGAAAAGATTTGGCCAGATATCCGCCGGTGCAAGCCCATCCACCCAGTTATCAAGCCAAAACAGAGTAGAGGCTCCATCGCGAACAATAGGAGTAAGGTTTTTTCGTGAAGGCCGATAAAACTTGGCTTCTGTCTCTACATATCTTCAAAACAATCTCCACAATTTCTAACTCACCCTGAAGGGGGTTCTCGACTATAACATTAGTTGCTCCAGTCAAAAGGACTTTAGATCCTGATATTGACGCAAGTGTATGTGCTAATCATGTAATAGAGTGTGCTGAGAAGCAAAGTATCGATCTACAGGGAAAACATAGTCTAATACTAATCCTTGATCCAAAAACTAGCACAATCAAAATAATATGATGTAAAAATAAACTAAAGAAGAAACAAGAATAAAAAACACTAGAAAAATATGGCAAGCAAAGGAAAGGTCACTCTGGTATAGACTCCCTCTAAGGTTTCTTATATCTAAGACAATGGTTGTAAAAGTGTAGCAATCCAAATTGAACCGAGAGAATTCATAAATTATATTACCCCCTTTCACAAGGTAAATAATAACTAATCCGGTGCGGTGCTGATATAGACAACCCCACGACCACAATGCACTCTATGAATTCAAAACAAGAATAAACAACTATTTAAAATGTAGACAATTCTTCTCTCAAAACAATTATCCATAACCCCATACAAATTAGAAAAGAGATCTCTCTCAGAAAATACTCCTTATGATTGCAAAAAGGATGAAATCACTTATCAATATACTCAGAAGGATTGTGGGAGAACTTTCGACTCTAAAGTACCCTATCTCTAAGCGTACTCACAAGTCCCCTTCAATCATGGCTTGCTATACTATGTGGATCTCTTGACTCGTTAAACAAACACAACAAATATGAATCTAGCTAGGACTTTCATCTCAATACCATTCAAGACAATAGATACACGTAATTGAATTCAATAGTAAAATATTGCAGTTGGAAATCAATGTAAAAGCATGAAAGATCCACAACCAAAATCAATCAAATTATAACTTTAGAGTTAATCTATGACCAAATGGCTACGAATTAGTTCTTTATCAAAGGAGAACAATCAAGCAATTCACACGAGACAATGAACATGATTGAAAGCATAAAACCCTCTTTTCGATCTTGCCCCTTGAGACTATCAGTGAACTTCCCCCTTTCTTTCCATGAATGTTGTTAAGGTGCTTCTCAACAACTTCATTCCTCTTCCTTGAAGATGGGTAAGTCTCCTTTCCTTGATAAATCCCCCGTAAGAAATCTGGAGAAACTCCTCCCTTCTTTCCCTGAGCTTGACCGTTAAAAGATTACTTCAAAATCCTCCTTAGATTCTTTTATACCTAGCCACTTGCAAGCAACTTACGGGTGTAAGAATAAGGCTGTAAAGAGCTTGAGATGATGGATCACGTGCCTTACTAGCTGACTTAAGGCCGTAAATCCCACCTATAAGGTCTTTTGTCCACTACAACAAAATTGATAATTAGTGACAAATTTAATTTTGACAAATTGGTTTTTTGTCACAAAAAGAATACATGACGTAACGAAATCATTATTTAGTCACTCATTTCTCTTGTTTGAGAATTTTATGTGATGATATTTTAAATTGTCATATGATATTGTTACAGAAGGTTTAGCTCCAAATGCACTTGTATTTTTAGTGACAGTTTAAATATTAAATGACAAATATAGTACGTCATTAATAAAATATTTCTTTTGTGACAAAATTTAAAATGTCTTGTTTTTAAACTAAATTGTATATAATGTCACTAATATTAACAAATATTATCAATGACAATTTGAATTTTTTTTTATGTATTTTGATTTATTTTTATGACACATAGGTTTGTCACGAAAATATAAGTAATAATGATATTATATTGTTGTCACAAATAAATATCTCATTAAGTGATGATATTGGATAATGTCACTATTTGTTACTAAATTTAATGACATTAATCATTTCTCACTAATAAGTTTTGGTAGTCAAATGTAAATGTCATTGGAAGATAGAAATACTAAATGATATAAACATTCTTTTATGCTTTACTATTAATTTAGGATAAAAATATAACAAAGTTATTTATATAAACTGACATAGATATGAGTTAGGACATAGCTAAAACTTTTTTAGGTGGGTCACATAAAACATCAAGGGACAAACAACACTTTTTTTTTAAATATTTTTATTAAATATAATTTTTGATATTATGCATAATAATCTATCAAAGGTAGAAAGCAAACAATAGACTTCTCTAAATATTTTTCTAAAGACATATTTTTATACTATATAAATAACTTTTGCAAGCAAAAACTCAAGAAAGCAAAAAAATATATATTTTTTTGCAAAAGAATATAAATTTTTTATGCTATATAAACCAATTTAATACCAAGGGGTAAGGGGACAAAAAAAAATATTTTCAAAAATATTTTTTCTTAAAAATATAATTTTTTAAACTATATATATCAATTTGTACATTGGTTTACATTTTCAAAAAAAAATTGTGAGGAGTGGGTTGTAGTTTTATTTCATTTGATTTATTTTAAATTATTTTTTTTTATTTGAATTCAAATAACTATGTTTATCTCTTTTTGAATTTTTTGAATTTTAAAAATTTTATTCCAGATATTTTATATTAATACTCTTAGGTCCGTTTGGTGGACATGATAGGATATGGACGGATATGATATAAGGACTGGATAGGAGTAGGAAATGATATGGGCATGATAAGCTTATATATATCCTATTTTATGTTTGGTGCGCACCGGATAAGTCATTGGATAGCATTTATTATCTTATTTTATGTTTGAAGTGGACCAGATAATGACAAGATATGATATCAATGATATGTAAATAGACAAAATTACCCTTTATAATATAATTATATATTATTTTTCAAAATAGACTTTTTTATTTATTTTTTCCCTTAATGATTTACTTATCGGTATTTTTATGAGTTTCTATTAAATTATTAAAAAACCTATAAATAATGCCCACAAATATATAGATCATAATATCACCAACTTGCAAAAATTATACTTCATACCTATTTTCTTGGCATATAAACAAAAAAATAGGGTAAAAAAGTAAATTTAAAAGATAGAAAAAAAGGCATATAATCAAACCCGAGATGAGTTTAATAAACCAAAAATAGGGTAAAAAAGTAAATTTAAAATTTTATCATATCCTACATGTTTATATCCCCGACTCCCCCAGTGATTTAATATCATGTCCCAGTAGGATAAATTAGGTCAATAGGATAATATTATCATATTCTATTGGCACACCAAACAAAGTAAAATAATAGGATATGATATGCTATCATATCCTATGGCCTTTATCATATCTACCAAACTGGCCCTTATACATATTAGTATCAATAAATTAAATTATAAGAACAAATCTTACCATCAATGAGGTAGATATTTTTTTTTTTTTTGAAATTAAGAAACTAATATATATATAAAGGGCTAAATTGTAAAAGGCCTTATTACTGAAGTAATTTTCTATAGATATTAAAAAAAAATTATAGCTACAGTACAAATTTGAAATTTAAGTTTTATTGATTTAAATCTGTTAATAATTTTTTTTAATTATTACAAATTTTATTTAAAATAATATTTTATTTTATTGAATTTTAATTCAATAAAAAGATATATCCTACAAAAAAATTTGAATAATTTTAATTTATCTAAATTTAATTTAAATTTTATAAAAAGTTAAAAAAAAATCTATATAAATCTCTCTCTCAATCCCTTTTCTTTCTTAATCTTTCTGTTTCTTTCTCATCATCACTAGGCTACACTATCTTTCTTCTTCTCTTGTTTATTAAATTTTTTATTCAGTTTTGTTGATATTATTCTTTTAATTGCTTGACTTGCTTCTAATTTTATGATTTTTTTGTTGTGATGTTGGTTCGGTGGAGATAGGAATATTTGATCGACTGTTACAATAGGAAAGAGACTGACACCGGCTACAATCATTATGCCAAAGACTTTTTTTCCAAAGGTTAGCCATCAATAGTGATTCTTGTGTTTTTTTTATTAATTTATGTATTTTTTAATTATTATTGTTTTATAATGGAAGATTATTATAATTTTGATACTTGTTTGTTTAGCATGTACTCTAAGTTGTTAAAGTTTGTCATAAATTAATTAATTTGTGTTATGAGTATCTATTGTGTTTACTATTAATTTTTAGGTGCATATATATATATAGATATCTATTTTATATATTGAACTTTACTTTTGTTAATTTACTCTTTTTATAAATTAATATTTATTATTTTAAAAATATTTATTTCAGGGTTTATTGAGGCAAGCTCTGCATCAACAAAACATCGTAAACACCATCAAGATAAGAGTTACATCAAGAATAGTTATCTATCTATTTTGATATGATTTACTTAAAAATTCTATGTTTTTAATATTATTGGAAATTTTTTGCAATTGAAATTTGTTAATCCACAAGGCTAGCTTATGATTGTAAATTATGATAAATGTGTTACTTTTTTTAAATAACAATATTGATTTAATTTTATTTATGATATAGTATCATAAATAAAATTTTTGATAATTTATATAATTTATTAAAAAATATTCACTAAAATATGTCACAAATAACAAATATATAAAAAAAATGATTGTTTGTAACACTAAAAATATCACAAATGATATAATATTCAATAAATTGTGACATTACAAAGAATTAATTTATCGCATATTTTTTAACAACTATACATGTCACAAAGTGTTTATTTTCTTGTGACATCTATATTTTTGTCACCTTAGTTGAATAATGAATGTATTTAATGACGAAAATATTTTTTATTAGTGAATGATTTTCATCATCATGAAAATAGATTTTTGTCACTAAATATTATATTTTTTAACAATATATAGTGACATTCAACATTTTTTATGACGCTATTCTATTAAAAAGGGTGATGAATATTTTTGCTATTTATTATTTGAAAATCAAAGGAATGTCGCAATTGATAAAACTTTACTTCATATTTAGTGACAATTTATAACATTTTATAACAGCTTAGCACAACGTTTTATAATAAAAATACATGTCATTAATGATTATAAAATAGGTAACATATAACAATTTTGTCACGTAAAAAGTATCATTCTGTGATCGACGACCATGTAAATTGTCACATTAACCCTTTAGCGACGGAGCAAAGGTGTCGAAGTGTGTTGATGATAAAAAAGTGTCACAAAATATTTTTTGTGACAAAAATATATTATTTTATGACATTATTGAATATGTTAATAATTGACAAATTTGTTGTAGTGTCTTGATGTTACGACCCAACTTAGGATCATAAGAGGTGGGACGTAATCTTCTCTAGATGGCTTTTGCGACCACCCTTATGGGCATAAGTTGCTCCATGTAAGCTCCTTTGGACAATTCTTATAGTCTGGCTTATGGCTTTAAGTTCTGCCCGTAAGTTCCTCTGTTTGATCCTTAGGCTCCTTCTTACAAACATAAGCATATCCACAAAGGTTCTTTATATGAAGCTTGCGAGGTAAGTCCAGCTGTAAGTTGCCCATAAAGTGTTATGTCTGGCCCATTCTTCAGTTGTTGATGTTGAAAGAGCTCAATCTTTTTCGTTTTGGCCTTTAATTGCTTCCTTTTACTCTCTCTCTCTCTCTCTCTCTCTCTCTCTCTCTCTCCTCCTTCAGCATTGCCTGCTACTTGAAAATATGACTTTCACTATGTTTAGCATCATCCTCCACAAGAATACTCAAATACAGGCCAAATAAGTGTACAAAAAAATATCAAATGATGCACAAATATACACTTATCAGACACCCCACCCAAAATGACAAAGCCTATACTAGCCATATTTGCACAATCAATCCAGAAAGAATCACATAAGAAGGAAATATGATGCCTAGAGTATGGTTTATAGGTATACTCCCTGAGATTGTTCTTAATTAATTCTTTTGATGTAGCCCCAAGTATGTCCAAGAGCTTGTTGGAAAATCTATCCAACATCTAAGGTTTCCTTGTGGAGCACAACATCATACCTAGTCTTCCAAATTACCCAAGCACAAGTGGCATCAATGCCTTGATGAATTGATCATTTCTTCCGGCTTGCCATTTGTGAGTTAACCAAAGACTTCTCCAAATCTCTCAATGTTATTGACCACATCACCTTGTGGAGCAAAACCATAACAACATCACCTTTTTAATACACATTGTTAGTCTATGCAAATTTGCAACTTATTTGTATCTTGCATTAGTTTCTGTAAGTTTCTGTTAGAAAGCTTCAAATGAGATCAATTCGATTACATGTTGATCTTCTAAGAAGCTACACTATGAAATTCCTCTACTGAATCACCTTCACGCCTGCAATCCAATAGAAGTAGCGAAGAAAAACATTGGGAAAGAACAAGGAGGAGGAGAAGAAGAAGAAGAAAAAAATGATGATGAAGAAAAGAAGCACTGATCTTTCATTCATACGTAAACAAAGATTATGAAAATTACAGAGAGAGCTCTTGTATATATATTGTTAGGTATGGCTCATATACTAGATAAAGGACAGATGCTGGAGCGGAGCAGAGTGGGCTAGCGGAGCAGAGCATAGCGAACGAATGGAGCAAAGCGACAGTAGCTGTTCCATTGTAAATTTGACAGGGTAAATTTGTTAATTGTATTGGGGGGTTATATATATGCATTATATTTGTAACCCTAATTAATTCTTTTCTTCTGAATTAATAAGAAAGGCCGCCACTCATCGCTCCCGAGGACGTAGGCATATCACCGAATTTCATTAAATCTTTGTCTCTTTTTATTCTTGTGATTTTTTGTGTGATTTTTCTCTCAACATATATTTAAAAAAAGCTAGCCTCTTTCAGACAAATAACTATGAGTTGATGTGGCTAACTACTTAACTATTTTGACAGCTCTCATTATACTTTTTGCTGACAAGGCTAACTGAAATGCTGATGTGTTATAACAAACTTTGCTAACGTGGCATTGCATTTAACTTTGTTTCTTCTTCCTTTTCTCTTCTATTTCTTCTTCCTTTGCTATTGAGGACTACAAGGCTTCTATTCTTCTCTTTTGATAAATTCAAAGCTTTAATTAATAACAAAATCAAATCTTCAACATCTTCAACAGTTTCTTCCTGACCTCAACCTGTATATATGATTTGAATCAACTCGGACCATTTCTCAACAGTAATGCAATTTGGAATTTGTGTAGGATCTACAACATCTCTAGAAGACTTAATATAAACTACTTGAGAATTTCTTCTTCCTGTAACACTGTATTTCGAAGTACGTCAAGTAAACTTAACCTTCTTTGGAGTCAACAAAGCTGGAATATATTGCACACAAGTCCTCAATTTTTTTCCTGTAGGATCTCATTCTCTTTGGGGAATGATACAACAAATAAAAGATTTAGCAATGTAACTCTAGGTGCAAATCTATATGATGTTGAACATTTTTTGATAAATGCTTAATTATACATGTTTTTATATCATAATTTAATGCGTGCATTTGGTTTGTCCTTTGTAACCAATTGAGAGTTTTATACTTAATTTGTCTCTATTTTATGTTCAAGCCACAAACAAACAGTCGTAAAAAAAAACATGAGTTTGAAGCAATTTAGGGCTAAAATGGATTAATTGAAGAAGCTCCTATAATCTACACATCCTGAACATATATGCCATATTCAGCCCATGTTTAGCCATATTTTCCCAGGTATAAAAGATGCAATTTGAAAAAAGAGTTTTCCACCATTTTTTGTTTTTTATTGTTGGCAAAGGCAACAAACATTACTCCATTAAAAGATGGTCAAAGGACAGATTGGTACAGTGATACATCAATTACGATTTTCACCCTTTTCTTTTAATTTAAAATATGTAATTTTTATTAACATTAATTGAGTCAATCCTTCAACCAAAATTTAGTAGAAGTCTTTTGGTTGGCTTAAAAGAAAATTCTTTCAGCCCCCACGCTGGTACCCCTGAACCAAAATTTAGTAGAAGTCTTTTTAGTTAGTTCATCTTTGGAAGGTCAATCCAATTGACTAGTGAAGGCGCTCCGAAAGATCAAAGTCTCAATTTGAACGATTTAATTATTCCAAAGTCTTCGGAAATGATGTTACGTAAGAGAAGATCTATTCTTTTGTGTAATTGATCGAAGATCCCTTCATGCAGAACAAGAACATGAAGAAGAAGAGGAGAGCTTAAGTATGTGTACCATGGTAAGTCATCTCTCTCTATCAGTGTGGAATTGATCTTCTCAAGCCCACCCCATCTTCTATATGCTCTTAAAACTAGTTCACATTTCCCTCAAAAACATACACGTTTTCGATTGAAATCCAGACTCTTTCAAAATGCACGAATAATATATAATCCTCTCTAAAATATTCTATTTCCATAATATAAATATCAGACATACATACATACATATATATATATATATATATTCTCGCAAATTAAGGACATATAATTTAGCCCAAAAGCTTGGAAGAGGAAGAAGAAGATGGCCGGAAAGAAGATGACGTTACCCTTCCTTTCAGTGCTCTTCCTAGCAATAACAAGCTGCATGCTTGTCCAGGCTTCACTTCCATTTTGTGTGTGAACAAAAACTACTCCTCTAATCTATATATATATATATATATGTATTTTATTATCACTAGTTGATCATGAGCTAGATTATTACATATTGATTGATGTTTCTTGTGTTTTAGATCCAAGGTGGAAGAGTCAACCTTATCCTCCCTCCATGAATAACCTTTTTCCAGAAGTCTCACCTACGAGAGTGTCTGTGCCTTTTGTTCTCCACCATCGTTTCGCCATGCCTCCTCAGGGTGAAGTTTCTTTTTAAATACCTGCATTAATTAATGTTTAATTTGTTTATAAATTTATATTATCCCCTCAAACACAAGTTTTTCAATTTTTTCTAATGAAAGTGGATCAGCACAGCTTAATTTGTTGAGAAGAAAATATTTTTAAAATTTATTTTTTTTCTATACATTTTTTTTATATACTTATTATAATGTGAAACAAATTTCTTAATTTTCTATACTTATGAAATGTTTTAATTTTGCAGAAGACTTTTTAATTTTTTTAACTATACATATAAGTATGTGTGAAAACTTAACTTTATATATACATTTTTTATATCTATAAATGTGGATAAGTTACCACTCTTGTTTGTTGTGAGAGAAATTTTTTTTAAAAAAAAAAATTGGATAAATCACATTCATTAAAAAAGAAACCACAAGCATACAAAACACTAACAACGGGTGCCAAAAGTCAACCCACCAGGAGTGGAAAAAGTTATATATATACTTTTTTTAATAATTTTGACAAGTTACAACCTTATAACTCTACTTTATTTATTTATTATTCCTTCTCCTTTTATTTATAAATCTAAATCTTATGCTAGAGTAATTTGAGCAAATCATTGTTTTTTTTAACAAATTGGCGACAAGCACCTTTTTATATTTTTGCATTGTGTTTTTGAAAGCCTCTCAAACACAAATAAGATAAAAAACCACTAAACTATGTCTCGGTTCTTAAGTCATTGTTTGGTAGTTCTCGTTGTTTTTTATGATAACAATAAAAATTTGTTTCATTCCTCAAATTAAAAAAAAATGCATTATTGTACATATATATATATATATATATATATATATATGATATATTACAGGACAAACAAATTTATCAGTATAAATTGTCAAAATAAAAAAATATATATTAAATGTTCAAAACAAAAAAAAATCAACCTATTCCAGTAGGTCATTTCAAACTTTTTTATATATATTAATATGATTTGCATTTCTAAATTTGTACAATGAATTGTTGCAGGATTTAGCTTCTCTGCACCTGACGAACGATACAGGTTTTCAGCCCCTTCTCCATTCACTGAAGACCCACACACAAATCCATGTACAGGCAACGGCTGCAGGCTATAGCATCTCCCACGTTTCACATGACCTACGTGATTTCTTTTTAGATTTTATTTTAAGTTAGTAGTTAATAAATAAACCTTTGTTGCATGCTTGAAAGGGCTTAATATATTATTATGGATAATCTATGATGAATAACCTTTTAGTAATTGTTTTATGGATATCACTTGTATTCTCTTCTTAAATAAATTAATATCACATTTTGGTCTACATTTAATTGCACTGTTGATGGATTTAGAGTTCCTAAATTATTTTTTATTTTTTTTTTTAAAAGTGGATGAACCACATTCATTAAGTTCCTAAATTATAATGGGTCATGTTTTGTTCATTCTTTGTATGTAGTTATCGTTTCTTTTAATAAAACTATGATTGTATTCATTGTAAAAAGAAAGCTTTTAATTATAACAATAAATATTTTAAAGCATATATTAGTATTACACATTTCTGGATGTCACTTTATTATTATTTTTTTTTGAATAAAAATGGATAAATCACTGATTTATTAAAAGAGGAACAAAAGTACAAAGACCTAAATCTTCTCACCAGAAGTGAGGGGAACAAAGTACATAGGAGAAAGCAAAGAGGCAGAAAATAGAGAGAAGTCTAATCAGGCGGAAGACGCCGTCTGGCATCTCAGGCCTCATTAGAGATGTAATAAAACTATGATTGTATTCATTGTAAAAAGAAAGCTTTTAATTATAATAATAAATATTTTAAAGCATATATTAGTATTACACATTTCTGGATGTCACTTTCTTATTGCTCATCTGTTTTGTCGTTTTACTAATTAAACAGTGAATTATTTACTTTTAGAATAAAATATAACTGAGTTTATATATATGTTAAACTGTCTAAAAGAAGATGATTGTCATGACTTTAAACTTTTTTAGTCTATACAAATTTTTTTTTTATTTTGTTTAAAATGAAGCAGTGTAATTCATCATAATTTATTAAAGAAGAATGTGTATATTTCTATAAAAAAAAATAAATATAATATTATGAATAATGGTGGTCTGTTTTCAAATTATAAATAATTAAGGAGGCATTTTATGGAAAAAAAAAGTTTTTATTTGTAATTTCTGACATAACAGAAGACAAATCTTGTTGTAAAGTTTTTTTACATAGTGATTATGTTTTATGTTCAATTTATGTGATTTTAAAAATAGATATCATCAACCTCACTCCTTGTTATATTTTTTTGTATTATTTATATTTAGTTATTTTTTTCAAATTATAAACCATAATTTTATTAAAAACAATTCTCACTTACTCTAGCTTCATTATATATATTGATATCCCCCATAATATCAATATAATAAGAATTATCAAACTTAATTTATTCTCCTATCAAACATAACCAGCTAATAATAAATAAAATTCAGAATTTAAGCTTATAAGTATATGTTTTAATTAATTTTGTTCAATAAAACCACTCCTTTTTGTCTCCCATTTTAATTTTTAAAACAAAATGGACATTTAAAATAAAGTAGATAAGTCATATGTCAAAAGTATGTACTATTAATAATTAATTATCTAACTTATATATATGATCACTCGACAGATTTAGAGATTGGATTATAAACCCACTCTCACAATAAATTTTTTTTATATTTAATGTATTTTAAAATTGGATAATAAAAATTTCTGTAAGATACCTTTTCCAGTGAGACTAGTATTACTAAATTAAAGACCGTTAATGGTGGCATTCTTCCTTCTATTCTTTTGTCATATTTAATACCTACTTTTTCACTATTACTGACACTTCTGTTTTTTTTTTTTATTGTTTTCTATTTTATGGGACATTTTTTAGTCTTCTAGTATTTTTGTTGTTATTTTATTTTAAAAATTAACTAATGTGATTTTTCATGTTTTTTCCAAAAAAATCAATAAACTATTTGAATTAAAAAAAAATCAATGTGGTATTTAGAATGGAAACGAGGTCAGCATGACGTGGCAAGACTTTTCTTGAAACCTTTAGAATAATTTTATATGAGGAATTTGAAAAAATAGAATAAAACTTATATAGTTTAAATTAAATTAACAAACTATATATATAAAAAATTTGATGCAAAACGACTTATTTAGATGATATATATGGAATATTAATAAAATCAAATCATACACTTTGTAGTGAAGCAACTTCCTGTATACACCCAAACAAAAATATTCATGTTTGTATCATCTTAAAAACATTACACAAAATTTTAAAAAATAGATAAATTATAATTTATTAAAAAACATAAAGAGATTTGTGAGAATTTCAATTTCATATATAGAGAAATTAATTCTTTAAGAGTTTGAACCGCTACATGGATCTCAATAACCTAAGATAATGACCACGCATATTAATTAACTAATCTAGAGATTTGTATTTTTAATAAAAATAAATAAATAAATAAAAATAAAAATTGAAAGAGCAGATATAAAATGACAGAAACAAAAGTAACTAGCACTAAAATAAAGACTCATACAAAATGAAAAGCTAATAAACCAAGGTTGGGCAAACTAAACTTGCCAGAAATGAATCCCATGATTATGTATTAAACTTGCACTGTAGAAAAATCTGAAAACATATATGGATAACATCACATGACCACACAAACTATTATCGCAACCAGCATCGACATACATATATATATATATATATATATATATTGTTTCATAGCATCATGACGAAGCCTAGCTAACCTCTGAGGCATTTAGCACCGCGATCTCGACAGCTCGGCGACCGAGCAGGGCCAACAATTGGGTTGGGCGTAGGCACTAAAACATTAAATTTAGTTCGTCAAAGTGTACTTTCAGAAGTTGATATATAGCGTTTAATATATATTATTCTCTGAAAAACTATAAATTTATTTTTAGATATATAACAACAAGTAGTCATTTAGAAAATATAAGGAATATGAACTGAATTTAGATCATAAAACTCACCCGGTGGTGGAGGAGCTACACGGTACAGACTGGGAGCATGAGATGAGCATGCTGAGAAAAAGAGTGAATTGGTGAGGAGCAACACAAAGATGATCATGATCATGACACCCTTATTACTACTAGCCATATTTTGCACTTCTCTAAGTGTGATATGATTGTGCATGTTTGTTCTTATCTACTTATACAAACTAAACTTGGCTTGGGCGATTTGTCAATATGACACTAGCATCAACAAGGACATATGATAATTTCCTCGCTTGAATACCATTTTGTGGTTTTTGCTCTTATATCTCTGCTCAAAAGATATTGCTGAGTTGCCTTCTGCAATGCAATTAATTATTATTATTTTTTCTTCTTGACTATGTTACCACTGTCGATGGTAATGATAGATGAGTCTATAATTATCCTATAATTAATATAGTAGTTGGTATTTCATTCTCCTCCATATTCCATATTCAAAGATTGACTGTTCAAATCTCATTTGTAATTTATCCACAATTTTTTTTAAAAAAAAACTACATAACAAATCAATTATTGTGTTGTATATTTACTAAACTCTAATATAAACTTGTTTTACAATCTATTGGTATCCAATAACAAAGCAGGATCCCAATTGTGTTTGTTGGTTTAAAACAGTTTTTAATTCACTCTACAATTTGGTTACATACACCATATGAAAATATATACATTTTTTCACTATATATATGTATGTATGTATATATATATATATATTTGAATATATACTATAGAATTAAAAAAAAATATTATTGGTTTTGTTTTTCTATGAAATCTTATGTTTTAAGAGAAGATAACATAATAAAAATTTGACAATATATATATATATATATATATATATATATTTATATAAACCACAGCTATCCTTGAAAGAAACCATATATTACATGGAGTTTTAAACAAACTTATTTAATACTTTGATTTTTCTAACAACTTGTTTTTGAAAATTTAGAAAAACATTCGATCTACTATTTAGTTTTAAAGATCTTTTCTTTGGATTCATCCTTCAATTGAAGGAATATTTATTTTGCTTTTCAATGGACCAATATTGTCCACCCCAAGATGAGATATGTTACATAAAAATTATCTTTTGAAAAATATTGGATATTTTTTAAACTATTAAAATAATTTTCATAGAATAGTCATTGCTTAGTGCAATGGATTGTTATTTAAATGATGAGATTTAAGGTTAAATTTCTAAATCAACATTAAGGGCTTGAAAAGCCACTGTAATTAAGTTTTTTCTTGTCCCTTCAAAAAAAATATGAAATCACTGATTTGAAATATAAAACTAATGTTGGCAATATGAAGGCAGTTTGTGTATAATTTCCACAACATTAAATCTTCTCCTAATTAGTCTTCCTTTTATTAATTTTTTCTGCCACTCCTGAAGAAAAATAATACATATTCTGTCACGTCCCGAACCCGGCTCGCCGGACCCGGTACGCAGACAAACGGCCGCAGACCCACAAGGTGTGAGCCCCATAGGCCTGCAAGGCCTCATAATCTAATTCAGGATAGGCAAAACTAAAATAACCCAACTGAGTTATCGGATTACAAACTCTACAAAATACACAATACTGGGATACAGAAGTCCAAAATACAAAATACAAGGATGAAGGGATAGACAATAACAAGAACTTAAAATTTACAACAGGATAAGACAACATCTACAGACAATCTTTCAAGATCCACGCGGTCTATCACTCATGATCCGAAAAGGATTTAAAAGAAAAATCCATGAGCTCACTAGCCCAGTAAGTAATCCAGAAACTGTTTTAAAACAACAGGCTTAATGAATCTCGATTTCAGGTATTAAGAATAATTCAAAGTTTAAACAAATACAAAAATAAATAATTCAATAGAGGTATAGTTCTCAAGTAATACCACTATTTAAGAATCTCGAAATCAAAAAGAATACCGGGTTTTCGAGCGTGAATAATAATTCGCCAGAAATGAGCATAGGTCTTCAAAACATAATTTAAACAAAACAAAATACAAAGTGAAATATTCTATCAAAGAATATTTACAAAAATATGATTCTACGGAATTCAAAAACCCGAGAATACGATATCAAAAAAATACGAAATTTTAAGATAGGACAAATATTTGAGTTTTTTTTGCGAATTTCAAAAATCAAAAGGACAAAAGCCAAAAAAAGTAACAAATTCAAGAGTATGTCTCCAAATTCACTGTAAGTGCCAAAGGTCATTTGTTTATCCTCGGTGACAGACCCGAGCCAAAATAACAGATATCATTTATTTACCCTCGGTGACCCGAGGCTCGAATACCGGGTGGCCGTTGATTATTTCACCGAGCGGACACGGTCTGAAAGCTGCTGATCTCATTTTTCCCAAAATTACTTGTCGACAAGGTCGGGGTTTAATCCCCCACAGCGAGGGGTTGCATATCGTTCATTTGGAGACCAAAACATTCGGGATACAAAAATATTTGCGAGTACAAATTCGAAAATTTCTAAAATTTCTCGGGGCTCACATATACTTAAAAAAATATTGATAAAATTCAAAAATTTCCGCTTGGTACAATAAAAAAAGATAAACAAAAAAATTAACTATAAATTAAATAAACAAAATTTAAAAACCTTCAAGCATCCACTTTATTAACCAAAGCAAAAAAAGAATAATTTAAAAATACTGAGTATAAAAATCAATGGTAATCAAATAATCAATAAGCAGGATAAATAAGGAAATACTTATATTCCTCAAATAATTAAGCATAGCTAGAAAATAATTAAAATCTAAATAAAGCTCTTATAAAAATTTCGAAATTTTTATAATCTCAAAAATCTGAAATTTTACCAATGGATTTCTTACAAAAATTCAAAAACAAATTGTTTTGTAGGCTAAGTTCAGATTTTTCGACATATCCATAATTCGAATATCAAGAATCACTGAAATAATAATGTAAAGTTTCCAAACATACCCAATTTAATAATCCAAACAATATCAGAAATTTTTGCAATTAAAAGCTTGTCACAATAATAGGTGTGGATTACTTACATGCTACTCGTCAATCTCCAATTCATCCGAACTACAACTCAAACCTCATCAAAAATCCTAGGGACATGAAACCAATTCTAAAGTCTCAATAAATACTCCTAAATGAAGGTCCAACATACATGAAATTCTCAACAAGTGTAACAAAACTGATCATCATAATCCAAGAGTTTCAAAAATACACTCCTTTGTTGGGATGTAATAACATAAGGCATGCATGTTTTTCTAAAGATTCACTACCATGAAAAAAAGAACTTCAAATTGAACATGACTAATGAGAACCAAAGATCATGATTCCAAAAATAATATAGGGACATGATAACACCAGTGAGAGTATATAAATATATATACATATATGTTTTAAAGTACCATACTATAACACCAAAAACAAGCCGAATATAAAGAGGATGCCTTTAACACACTCTCAAATTTAAGGCTTAAAACTTAAGCATGCCCATACATAAACATTAGCTATAAACCCATGAATGGTTGGAACCTGGGATTTACACATAAGTTTAAGAGTGTAGAAAGACTTAAGGTTGCACCACCAAATTTTGATCATGTGTACCAACAAGCTAGCATGGAAACCAACCATCATAAGGATATTGTCATTACTTAAAATACCAACCTGAAAACTTAACACTTTCCAACATATATGCAAGAAATGAATGGGCACTAAAAATAAGAGCAACAACATGTTAAAGGGCAAAACAATCAAGTAGAAGGAAGACTTACTTGGTGAGATGAGTAAGAGGAACTACACTATCAAGGTGCAGCCATTAAGGAGAGAAGCAAGGTTTCTCTTGAAGGTAGGTTTAAAGAGAGAAGTGGTGACCAACTCCGGGCTATTCGGGTCACAAGCTTTCAAGAAACCCAAGTATTCTTTTACATTCCCCATCTTTAGAAGATCTCTTGCCCAAGTTTAACTTCCGGTGATAGAAATACTCATGTAAAAAAAGCATCTCACTAGATCACCAATGGATTTGCATCTTGAGAGAAAGAATGCCTTAGTTTAGAACAAGACATGCACTCCATCTACTCTCACTCTCTTAAAGGACTGCACTCTCTTCTTGCTAAAGAGATATAATATGGAGAACTTTCTTAGTTGCCTCCAATGCTCGCCGGAGGTGCGCTGGTCGAAGGTTTTACGGTGCCGGAATTGCATCTCTCTCTCTCTCAGAAAATGGTTAGAAGATCAGGAAATGGGTAGAAGATGGGGAGTGGGGAGGCTAATGTCTTTGCTCAACATGCAACCAACAAGATGGCAACAAAAATTCCACCAAACAAGGCTTAATACAAGTCTTAATTAAAGGGGTTTGCATGGGAAAAAAAAAAAGAAGGCCAGGAATCCCGGGCTTGCATGGTTTTTTACAAATGAATGGGACAAGGATGCCGGGGCCCACATATTCAGCCCAGGATCTATATTAATGACAAGAAAAGTCCATCTTCATACTAGCATGTGGTTAATATGATCAAAGGGGATGAGACAATCCAACATCTCACTCTAGCTTCGTTATAGATAGATAGATATATATATATATATATATATATATCTCATTTTTTATAGAAAGTGAACAATAATATTTGTAATGGAAATTTAATTAAGCTCATCTTGATCATTTTATTGTTTTCATAAAGTTAGAAAAAGAAAAACTTAAAGCTACAATTTTGTTTTCAAAGATTAGTAATCTTTATCATAACTCAATTAAAAAAAATATATATTATGATTATTCACTTGATGATGAGATATTATATATATATATATTTAAAATCCATTTGATGTCTTGTAAACTACTAAAATAATTTTTGAAGAGAGTAAAATAAACTGATTATATTTAGTTATTTCTATGTACTCTTCTTATTTTAATAAATTTATGGTTTTTTCATTTTATTTAAAAAAACGAAAAATATGATGAAAATTTCAAATGTAGAATTAATGTTGTCAAAATCAAAGTAATTTTATGTGTAATTTTCATATTATTATGAATCTTCTCCTAAGTCTTCCTTTTATTTTTTTATTCTGGCTCTTCATGATATATATACAAGGATATATATTAATGACATGAAAACTCCATTTTTATACCAACTTGTGATTAATATGATCAGCAGGGGAATGAGAGAACTTCTCCCTCTAGCTTCATTATATATATATATATATATACACATATATATATATTGCAAAATTATCAAAAAGTAAATAATAATATCTGTGATAGAAATTAATTAAATTAAGCTCATCTTGATCAGTATATTGTTTTTGGAAAGTTAGAAAATAAAAATTTAGAGCTACTATTTAGTTTAAAAGATCATTTTTAATTTGTTTTCATCATTTAATTAATTTAAAAAATATTTACTTTGATTATTAATGGATTGGCACTAATATTATTTTAAAAAATATTTTTAAAAACTAATAACCCCAATTGGGAATGACTTAGGTGAAGTTAGATAGATGTAGTTAGTGTAGTTCACCATTAATATTGTGACACGTGTCCCAAAAATATATAAAAATATAGTAACTTTCCTATAATGCCCTCACCTTTTTTTAAAATTACTCATCTCATGCCACGTGTGAAACAACCAATGGTGAACTACACTAACTACACATATCTAACTTCACTTAAGTTATTCCCTAAACGGTTTTTATAGAAAGTGGAATAAAAATAATCATATTTAATTATTTCTTCTTCAAATAAAATAGTATGAAACAACTACGAATTTGAAACATAGAAATACTGTTTTTAAAATGAATGTAGTTGGTTTGCACAATTTCCACTTTATTATAAGTTTTTTTTTTTTTACTTCTAATTAGTGCGAACACCCCTAATATACATACCATTTGCCACTTTCATAAAAAAAGGGAAAAAAAAATTCCACCGTATTATCAGTCTTCTCTTTTACTTCTTTGTGGCCTTTAATTGGTTGTAAAGTCATATACATGCATACAAGGATCTATATTAATAACTTAAAAAATCCATTAATATGTTTACAATAACGTGTGATTAATATGATCAAAATTAAGGGATAAGACTGTCCTACGTCTCACTCTAGCTTTACATATATATATTTATATATATTGATATATCACAACAGGCAGAAAATGAAAAATATGTAATATTTATGAAAGAAAATAAATTAAACTAATCTTCATCAGTATTTCTTTATATTCTAATTAAGGTTAACGTTGAATTGACACCTACCATATGTGTTTGTTCTGTTACATATATGCCTGTATTCATTAATTACACGTCATATTACACATACCATGCATTCATTTATTTATCACTGATGATAATACAAAGACATACATGTCCACTTACATATACTTGAAAGACTTCAAATTAAGTTATAAAGCAGACATATATGCATGGTATATAGATATATATATATATATATATATAATTACAAACTATACTAAGCAAATTATAAGCACACACAAGCACGTTTTTATATATTTATACATATATATATACATACGTATCATTCATGCAAATGCATCATCCATGGCTATATATATATATATATATAGCTCCATTTATTTCGAGTTTCTTCAGGGTCATGCTCGGCTAGCTAGACATGGTGATCTTTGGGGGGATGGCACTTCTTGTGAGGATGGCAGCCATGTCCATCCGTCTGGAAACCACCAAGTTGTGGCCCATGTGGTGGTCTGCCCCTCGGCGGGTGGTAGCCACCACTGGCCAAGCCACTGTCACCTTGTCCCTGTTGCATTTAATTTACAAATTTCAAGATATTTATTAGAAATAATATACATGCATGCCTAGCCACATATTATATATAGTTGTAAAATCTTTGATCTTAATGTTTATAATTAATTTGAACATAACTTTTTAAGTGTTTGTGGAGTATAGATTAATTAATACCCAACAAATAAATTTACTAAACTGAGTTCTAAAACACTAATTAAATAGATAGTATAAATGAGAAAGGCATGCAAACTCACTTGGGTCAGGTCTGCCAAGGCGAGTTTATTGGTGAATATCAGGATAATGGAGAAGATGAAGATGATAATCTTGTTGCTAGTAGCAGCCATGATTTTATGTGCATGAGTAAATGCTTTGAACTCTGCCACTTATATATATATATATATATATATATGCATGCAATGCGTACGTATTGTGTAATGGTGCAGGATGACAAGGCATTTGGATGCAGATGATTTAGAATTCAGTACTGGAATATATACTTTTTGACATTTGGAGTCAGTGATCTGCCATGATGGGAACATGCGTTACATCAGCATAGATAATTTTCTTATTGATAGATTCTTTACACTACAATGTGTCGGTTGTTGATTTGAAATATGTAAATTTTTGTAGTTAATGACTCTACAAATCTTTATTTTCCACATAATTTCTTCCATGCTGATATCATATGGAGCCAGCACACTCCAACTTTAACTCTCTTTTTAACTCTTTTGTTTATATAATCACACATGTTATAAGGTGAGGAGAAAAAAGGGTAGAAAAAGAAAGGTGGAGAGAAAGTCAAAAGGAAGAAAAAATCCAAAGAGAGATCTCCAATTGCACTGAAAATATGATGTGACAATCGAACCAATTCTCAGTGAACTTAAGAGAAACAGAGAAGGGGAAGAGGATGAAGAAGAAGAAGAAGAAGAAGGAGAAGAGGGGAAGGATAGAAAGAAGAGAGAATTAGAGCAAATATTCCATATCTTTTCTCATTCATTGTACCCCTCCTTTATAAGAGTCACTACGTACAATCATTGTAACTGCCTTCTCATTGAGGCATTTCATCAAACCTGGCATGTACAAAACACGTCATTCGGGGCTATTCCCTTCTCTAACAACTATAGTTTCTTGAATTACAAGCCATTCATTCATTAATCTAATAACATCACTAATTAGCTAATCATGATGCTAATGCTCCTTAACCACTTGGCACGAAATCCTTGAATTTTTCCCCAGTATCCCTTTGTTGCTACGTTGGCTTCTCCTAATGCCTGCATTTTCATTTCCAGCCTCCACACATGCAACAATTGCCCCCATCTCTGCCAAACCCTTGTCCTCAAGGGTAAAGTCAGGGAATGCCCGTTTAAAGTCCACCATATCTTCCCACTTAGTATCAAGTTCCGATTGTTGACCCCATTGCACCAACACCTGCGGAATTACCTTGCCTCTGTGAAAGATCTCCCTACGCTTTAGTATAGCTGTGGGCTAGAGAATTGGACTTTGGTTTATAAATTCTGGAGACAATGGGTTGACTTCAAGTGTAGGATCGCCCACAAATTTCTTCAATCTAGAGATGTGAAAAACATCATGTAGTCTCGCAGTGGAGTGGCAACTTCAGCCGATAAACAACTGCCCCAACCCGCTCAACCACCTGGAATGGCTTAAAAAATCTCCGCGCTAGCTTATTTGAGGACCTTTTGAGCAACGACCCCTATCGATACCGTTAAATCTTCAATAAGACCTCGTCATTCGCCTAGAATTGGATATCAGTCCTTCCTGAATTAGCCTAATTCCGGATCCGCTGCTGAGCCCAATTTAAATTCTCTTTCAGGTCTTGGAGAATTATCGCTCGCTCGGCCAATAACTCATCGACCGAGGCCACTGAAGAGGGTCCAGTGAGGTACTGATCAGTTAGAGATGGTAGGGAGCGAACAAACATCACCTCAAACGGCGTCATCCTGATCGTCGAATGCCACGATGTGTTGTAGTGCCACTCGGCCAACGGTAAATAGCGTGACCATTGCTGAGAATTGTCGGCGGTGAAACAACGGAGATAGTCCTCCAAACAGTGACTAAGCACCTCCGTCTGGCCATCCATCTGTGGATGGTAGGCGCTGCAAGTAGCTAGCATAATCCCCTTGAGTTTAAATAACTCCCGCCAGAATTCGCTCATGAAGATTGGGTCACGATCAGACACGATTTGATCTGGTATTCCGTGAAGTTTAATGACATCCCGAATCAATATCTCAGTGACCTATGGAGCTGTGAAGTGGGGTCCCATGGTAGAGAAGTGGCCATGCTTGGTGAGTCGATCCACGATGACAAAATTGTCGTCTTGCCATTGGATGGAGGCATTCCGATGATGAAGTCCATTGATTCTAAATGCCAGATCTTACCGGGAATGGGCAACGACTACAATAAGCCTTGAGGGGCACAGTTAAAGGGCTTAGTTGTTTGGCAAATGGTGTACCGAGCTACAAAGTCACGAACAGGCACTAGAGATTGGGCAAGTAGAAAACGCTCACAAGACGCATCATTGTTTGGTGTATGCCTGCGTGGCCACCGGTGGGTCAAGGGGTGGACATGGGCCGGGTGACCCATGGGCTGGCCCGAACCCAGCCCAAAAAATACAGGGCCTGGGTTTAGAAAGTTGGCCCAAAAAACTGGGTTGGGCTCAAATGTTTTGGCCCGATTGAATTTCGGGATGGGCTTGGGTCAGATGAATTTTGAACTGACCCGACCCGGCCCGACACGAATAAATAAATAATATATATATATCATATATTATTTATAATATATATAATTATATATATATATATAATAGTAATAGGCTTGAAAAGAGTAAACATTAGGCAGTTTTTTAGCCTTTGATTTTAGATTTTTTAATATATAAAATATATTGGGATCTGTGCATGGCAAGCTTTTCATCTAATTTAGTTATTTCAATTATTTCATAAAAAATTATTTATTTTTTGGGTCGGGTTGGGCTGGGCCTGGGCCTAATGACAATCAAATGGGTCAAGTTTGGATCAAAACAATTTGGCCCGAACATGGCTCGGCCCAGTCCAGCCCAAATATATGGGTTGTATATTTGAGTCTAGCCCAGCCCAGACCCGACCCAGCCCGGCCCATGTCCACCCCTAGGTGGGTGTAGTGTGGAATTCCGCTAACAGTAACCGCTGGAGAGTAGAATTAGCGGGAATCCATACGCGTCCTTTAAACCAGAGAATGCCATCCCGGAAGAGAAAATTTGGATGCTATCCAGGTTCCTCTGTAACTACCTTGACGAGTTGCTCTATTTTCGGGTGAGCCAAATAATCTTTCCAAAGAGCCTCCCACAGATTCGGTTGAGGACCCAATTTAGCAAACAAAGCAGAGTAAGTTGCCCCATTCATGCGGGACAGGGCATCAGCCGCCCCATTTAAATTTCCAGGTTTATACTCGATATCAAAATTGTAACCGAGCAACTTGCAAAGCCACCGCTGCTGTGAATCGTCATCCCAACAAATATTGCCACCATTTCTTAACTGCTTCCATTATGGCGGACATTTCATGGGCATACGTCGACGCGGCTTATAATCTTGGGGATAGTTGCTTGATGAAGTAAGAGAGAGGATTACCGCGCTGTAGTAGAATTACCCCGACTCCTATTACTAAAGCATCCGTTTGGATGACAAAGAGAGCCGAGAAATCAGGTAACTGTAATACCGGCGTCGTCATCATTGCTTCCTTTAATGATTGGAAGGGTTGAGTCACCGCTGGCGTCTAGACAAACACATTCTTTCGCAGGAGATTTGTTAAGGGTGCTGCCAAAGTAGCAAATTGTAGTACAAAATGGCGATATTAGCCACAGAGTCCTAAGAACCCCCTCAGGGCTTTCACCGACGTGGGCAATGGCCAGTCTTTTATAGCTTGAATCTTCTGCTGATCAACAGAGACTCCCCCAACAAATATAACATGACCAAGGTATCCAATGGTGGTACACTCAAATTCACACTTGGATAGCTTCGCGAACAGTTGGTGATCTCAGAGCCTGTGAAACACCTCCGTTAAGTGAGACACATGGGAAGTCCAGTTACGGTTGTTCACAAGTATGTCATTGAAAAATATCAGAACAAATTTGCGTAATACTTGCCTGAAAGTTGTGTTCATCATGAACTGGAAGGTCGATGCGCGTTGGTTAGGCCAAAGGGCATGACGAGGAACTCATAGTGTCCCTCATGTGTGCGAAACGCCGTCTTATCCGCATCTTGTGGGTGAATTCGCACTTGATGATACCCTGCACGAAGGTCCAGCTTGGAGAAAACCTTTGAGTCGAAAACCTCATCTAGTAACTCTTCAACGGTCGGAATTGGGAATCGGTCCTTCACAGTCACTGCATTCAATGCACGATAGTCGATACAAAAGCGCCATGTTCCATCTTTCTTCTTCACAATAAGAACTGGGGATGAGAAGGGACTCGTGCTAGGTCGTATGATTCCCTCATGAAGCATTTCTGGGACAAGCTTCTCAATTTCAGACTTCTGGAACTATGGGTACCTATATACCTATATGGCCTAAAATTGATCGGAGCACGCAGGGAAGGAGAGGAATTCGATGATCTTTGGAGCGATTTGGTGGAAGTCCGGTAGGAGCTTTGAAAATTTCACTAAATTTATAAAGCAGAGCATGGAACTCTTCTTTGAGGAAGGCGAGGGGTGCGTCCAGACCCACTGATGGACTCACTTCTGGGTTAGGTGACTAAATCGATTCAATTGTTAACTGAAACAACTGAGCGTGATCTGGATTTGTTTTGCGGAAAGAAGTGAGCCTAACCAAATGTGATTGTGATTGGGTGAGACCATGTAATCTCACTCGAATGCCTTTGAAATTGAATTCCATCAAGAGATTCCTGTAATCAAACACCATGGGCCCCACCTGTAACAACCATTGAACGCCTAAGACGTAATTCGCACCGTAGATGGGTAACAAGATAAGATCAACGGAGAAGATTGTGTCTCCTACCTTCAGCGGGACGACCGAATACTCACCACCACATGTGAGAACCTTACCGTTGCCGACGGTGATGCTCCTGTGCGAGGACGATTGGACCACCAACTTCAAGTGTGCGGCGAGGCAAGATTGGATGAAATTATTTGTAGAGCCGCCATCCACTAGAATGAGAATTTCCTGGCCGTTGATTGATCCAATGAGCTTCAATGTTGATGATACAACGTGTCCCATCAGAGCATGGAATGAAATGGATGGAACTTCTTCTCGCCAAGCGTCGTCTTCATAATCATCTACAACGTTGGCCTCAGTCTCTAGTGGTGGATCTCCCTCTGGCGAAGCAGAATTGTCCTGTTCGAATTCCACCATTAAGTAGAGAAATAAAGCAGGGTTGTACTTATGACCTGGAGTGAACTTGGAATCACAATTGTTTGTGCTTCTTAAAGTGAATGTTAAAAAAAAATAGTTTTAAATAAATACTTTAGTTAATTTATAGTGAGTAGAGTATATAAACAAATAAAATGATTTGCAATGCATATACACATATATGCCACTTATACAAAAGCATTTCTGTAATTTATCATTTTTATAGGGACATTCACCCAAAAAAAAAAAAAATCTATATATAATATACAACTCATTGAGAAGGGACCCTATCCCTACTGTTCAAGGTTGTATTTTAAATTTTTTTTATTTTATACTTTTTAACTTTTAAAATTTCACTATGATTTCACTCCACTAAAATATAAAATTTTATTCTCATACATTGAATTGAGTTTTGGTGTTTGTCAAAAAATAAAAATAAAAAAAAAATAATTTAATTTGGCATTTTTTTTATCAAAATTTTTTTTCTTTTGAGACTTTTTAATAAAGTGTTAGGTTTGAGTTTTTTTTTATTTACTCAAAAAACTTAAAAATCTTACCTTTTGCTTTGTTTTACTCATTTTTAGTTTTTTTTTAACTTTCCCTTCATCATTCTTTCTTTCTAGTGCTATTACCTAAAATTCACACTTTATCAAGGGGTGATAGAGCATTTTATATATTTTATTTTTTGTTTTTCATATTTTAATTCATTTGTTAGAATATATGAACTTTTTATATATATATATATATATATATATATATATATATATATATATATATATATATATATATACATGTCTAGAGAGATGTAGTTGTGATGGTGCTAGATGACAAGATATACATATTAATTAATGGATTTGTTAATAATGATACAGTGGAATAAGGAGGGACTAGTGTTCAACCATAATAGGAACAAACGGAATGAATGGTCAGCCATAAAAGGAACATACGGTCTGAGTGGTTAACCATGATAGGAACATACATTGTCATTAAAAACTTCTTATTGATTCTTCGGTTGTATTTATTTATTTTATAAAATCTACAAACGAAAGTCACATGTCATATGTCATGGATGTGTGGGGTTTTCTAAATATACTACGTGCTTTTATTCGCCTTAAGAAGATTCGACATTTTAGTCTTTGCCAATAGTGTGAAAGATTTATGCTAAAATTTTGGTGGTAATAGATCAAGAGGTGTTGGTTTCTTTTTGTTTTATTTTTTTAACACATTATTGATTTATAATTTTATCGATGTAATTAATTATGTTGATGTGAAAAAAGTTATTCAACTTCTATTTTTATTTTTTAACTAGGATAAATTATTAAAATAATAAAAGCAAAAATTCCCGCCCAAAAATGAACATTAACCACCTTCATAAAAGAAAACTAATAACACAGCTTCATAATTATTGTTGTGGGTTATGCTTTATCCATATCTATAAAAACAATAATTATTACAAAAAATTACAGCTAAGAACTTAGCTTCGTTTCTATTATAACAAACTAGCCAAGAGGAGCTCTTTTTGTTATGAGGATTAATATCCTCCGTTTACAATTCTTTCCTGTAATCTTTTTGACAAATGTGAAAAGTCAATATATATGGTTAGGGTATGCACATAGACTAGAAATTTGATTATTTAACCGGTGTGCCCTAACTTGGTAATACAAAATTTGGATTACAAATCTGCACAACAATTGGTTACTTGTTATCACCATTATGTTCAATGAAAATTACTACCGTTGCGACTGCATTCAGCGAGATCATATATATATAAATGAATATGTTTTAAAAATTATTGAAAAAATTAAAATGCAGACAGTCAGAAATACTACCATATGTAATTGTAGACAGAAAAAAAAGCAAAGAATACGTTAAAAATAAAAATAAAAAAAAATCTCGCGCACACAATAAAACTAGTAATCATTCATCATAAGGACACCGAAAGAATTGTATACATATAGTTGTGTGATGGCTCAATGTCACGCCTCTAACTCGGCTCGCCGGACCCAGTGTGCTGATAAACAACCGCATACCCACAAGGTGAAGCCCATTAAGTATGCAAGAAATCAAAACTATTCTTACAACAAAAATATTACAACTTCAATTACCAACTGAATATAAGAGATTCAAATACAACGAGGTTTTCTAAAACAGAATTCACATACTAATACAAACATAACGACAACTCTTTTAAAAGAGAACACAAGCTCTCACTAGCCAAGTAAGTTGCCCGTCGAACTATTCACTCCTGATTTGAAAAAAAAATTTAACAACAGATTATGAGCTTGACAACCTAGTAGTAACCAACTAAAAATAACTAGGATCATATAAAATTTCAAATTTTCAGAATAAAAAACAAATCATATCAGATATTACAAATATTTATCCAAAATATAGTTCATGAAACCAAAGTGGTTCAACAAAATACAATTTAATTGCAGAAAATATATGTCTCCAAATCACTATGGGCAGAACAAAATATCAGAGATCATTTATTTACCTTCGGTGATCCAAACCAGAATATCAGAGCTCATTTGTTTACCCTCGGTGACCCGAGCTAGAATATCAGAGACCATTATTCTTCACCAACAAAATGGTGATAAACACTTACAGTCGTAATGCCCCATCGGTAAGGTCTTCTGATTTTGTTATGGTCCAGCTTACAACCTTAAGCTTTACTATTCTACTTCTTGCGACTCCCCTAACGGGCGTTTGCTGTGGTCGTAAACTCCTCTGGATGGTCTTTACGGGCATCCTTACAGGCGTAAACCTTGCCCATAAGGTCCTCTGGATTGGCTCTGACTCCCCCTTATGGGCATAAGCATGCCTACAAGGTCTTTTGGACTAGATTTACGGCTGTAAGTACTACCGTAAGTTACTCATAAGCCACCTAGTTTGCCTTGTTCTTGTTCTAATGATGCCGAGAAAGCTCCAAACTTATCTTTTTGGGTCTAGAATGCTTCCTTTGGCTCTCTCTCGTCTTTAAGCACTGCCCTAAGCTTGTTAATATAAAACACATAGTATTTAGTATCGAATTCCATATTATGGTCCTAATACATGCCAATTGAGTGTACAAATTGCTATAAAATATATGAACATTGTACACTCATCACAATCCATTCTATTTGAATCTAATTGCGTGTTTGAATGCTTGATTACTATTGTGGCGAAAACTCTAGTTATCACATTCGATGTACTTTGTGACCAGTAGAAATACTTACCTAGCATAGACATACCACTATCACGATTAGAGGAAATTATGAGCAAGCCTAGACATAGGGTACTTTAGAGACCCAGTCTCCCTCATTTCTCCCGAGTGAGTTAATGAGTCTCTCCGTGCTCTTTACAATCATGTGGAGTAGATTTTAGTAGAAATCACATCTCTACTCTATATTTGGATTAGGGGTAATCTCTCCTCATAAAAGAGATTATTTAGTTAAGAGATTCTCATTAGTCACAGTGAGGTTTAATAGAGTGTTAGTACGATTGTGTGGATGATTGTATTAGCTCTGCATTGATTCAGTTACTCTTCAACCTCGAATGAGGGGTTTAGTATGATTTAGGAAACCTCTCGGTTCAAATAGGATTACATACTTAGACAACCTTTGTCCTGCACTTTATCAAACTCTAGAAGGATGCTATACCCGGACACATTTTCTCCCCTGATTTCTCTCTTGCTTTGTTCCATATATCCTCTTTTTTTTTCTTTTTTGTTCACACACATCATTTGATTGGTCAGGCTAATTTTTGGAATTAGGATTACTACTAGTATAATCTCATTATTTTTTGTAGACCGATATCTTGCTTTCACGCACATTTTATTACACGATTGACATGTATACTTCCGACCCTATCACACATGAAGTAAGAACTTTATCACAAAGATGCTTATCTCCCTGATGAAGTGTTTTTAGTGCTTGTCATTGGAGAAATTTACACGTCATAAACACATACCATCCATTTAAATATTTATCACTGACGATCATACAGAGCTATAACATGATGACAAAGACATGACTGGCCACTTATACCTAGACTGCAGGCTTCAAAAGTTCTAAAGCAGACATGCATGGTATATATATGCATGGTATACTATACTAAGTAATAAGCACACACAACTACGTTTACGTATATATATGTATACCATTCATGCAAATGCATGCATCATCCATGGCTATATATGTAGCTACATCGATTTTGAGTTTCTGGGTCATGCTCGGCTAGACATGGTCATCTATATATGGGGCCATTGGGGGGATCACAATAATGACGGCAGCGAGGGTGTCGTGGTATATATAGCTCATCATGTGGCGGCCGGTGGTGGTCACCACCACCAGGTGGAACGCCAATGTCACCGCAATTCTATTGCATTTTATAAATAATTTAAAGATATTTGCCAGAATATGCTTATATATATATATAGCTGTAGTTAATCTCTTTGATCATAATTTCTTATAATAATCAATTTGATCAAGGCCAGTTTGTAGAGTATAGATTAATACGTACTGTTGTTGTTTTTTTTTTAATAAATTAGTTATTTATTTATTTTTAGAAAAAAAAATAATATGTCACATATTAATTTACTAAAGGGAGTTCTAAAACGCTAATTAGATAGTATAAATTAATGAGAAAGGCAAACTCACTTGGGGAAGGGTTGCCATGGCGAGTTTATTGGTGAACATCAGCAAGAAAATGGGGAAGATGAAGATGATAGTCTTGTAGCTAGTGGCAGCCATGATTTTTTGTGCATGTGTAAATGCATTGAACTCTGCCACTTGTATATATATATACATATGCACATAGTTGTGTAATGGTGCAGGATGATCAGGCATTGGATATGCACAAAACAGTTCACTAGGCGAGGAACATATATATGTTTCGTTAGCATAAATTAATAAAATTCCTTACTCATATTATATATACTTAAACATGCTTGATTGTTGGGCCAGTGGAGTTTGAAATATGTAAAGTTGTGTGGTTAATTAACGATGCAAGTCTTTTATTTCTACATAATTTTCTCAAGCATTTTCCCAAGTTTTTCCTAGCTGATCATATCATATATAAGGAGCTAGCACACCCTAAACTTGAGCTCTCTTTTTATCTCTTCCGTTTCCGTAACCACACGTTATACAAGGTGTGGAGAAAAGAGAGAAAGTCAAAAGGAGCTAGCATTGATTAGCTTAGCGGATATGGCATTTGCGTCCACATGGAGGCTGCTCAAATTTAACCTTGCATATGGTGGATAAAAATATGTTAGGGTCCTTTATGTAGAGAATATATTAAAAATAATACTTTAGTGTAGAAGAGGATTTGCAGTCCAATCTTTATATAACAGGATGAAAGTTCACTACTAGACAATTAGTTTTTGACTGTACATACGCCATTAATTATTGTATCTATCACATTTAAAAAAAAAAACAAAAGCAAAAAGATCCAAAGATTATCCATAGAGAGATCTTCAATCCGCTAATTGAATTACACACCACCACTAGACCAAAAAGATAAAGAAAAGCTTTTTACCTATTGATCTATAATTTTAGTTTGTTTTTTCTGTACTTTTTCATAGTTTTAGTGTGGAAGGGTTTGAGAGTTTTGAATTTGACTATTTGAGAGTGAGACAAATACTGTTGCTCTATTGTTGTCAGTGGATCAATCTTCGTCAAAAGACTTGTGAACTGTTGAAAAACAGTAAAAGTATGGAAAAGTTAATGTGGTGGATGTGGAGACTGTCTTTTTTGTCAACCATCGTTTTAATTAATGTTTTTTCGGTTTGCTTTATGATGCGTTGTTTTGCTGTTTTGTAACTTCTTTTAATTTGTGATTTATCACTTCAAAAAACAAAACTTTCATAATAAATATAGTGCTTATTCCAACAAATTGATTCATGATATTGATTTTCCTATTATTATTTTGATTTGATGCGGTGTAGGTGAATGTGCATTGTGCAAGAGTCAAAGTTTATTAGAGGCTGAATTTCTGATTAAGAAAGTATCCTTGCTTTTGCTAAAGAGAGACCCATACGGACATCTATCGCTGGAGAATTAAGGATCCCAAGCTGATTAATCTGAACTAGTGCTTACCATTGTTCATTGTCATGTAGTTGGGACTATGCAAGTTTTGGATCTTATGTATCTTAATTAGTGACTCATATATATATATATATATATATATTTAAGTGATCTTTTCTATAATTTTATTTATTTTTCTCAAAATGTGATTTTAAAAAGAAAAAAAATTAAAAGTACGGAAAAAAGAATTAAAAAAAATTTCTTCTCAAAATATGATTATAAATAATAAAGTTGTGATTTATTCATTTTTATCAAAAATAAAAAAAATGTGATTATAAATAAAATAATTCTAGTAGTATAAAGTCTTTTTCTACTTGGGTTTTTTTTAATATAAATTCATCATAAATATTTACAGTAACTGTGACTATTGTGATCATATAGTTTGTCAATAATAACAATATTTTTAGTGTTAAGAATTGGTAAAAAAATATTAAGTAATTGTGACTATTTATTTAAAGTAGTTATTATTTTATTAGCGATAAAGGTATTTGTAATCGGAGGTTACTAATATTAATGTTTATTCACCCTATTAAAAAAAACGTTATAGCAACAATATTTACTTTAATTGCTTCCTCTTTCTCTATTTTGTAATTTTTAAAAATATATTTAGTGGTTTATTATTATTATTATTATTATTATTATTATTATTATTATTATTTATTTATTTATTTTTTAAAATAAATCTTACCAAGTATATATTGGCTTGACACAAAACCCTCATTAATTCTAACCCAATAAGCCAAACTCGAGCTAACAATTTCAAGCTCGGATTTGTCAAACCATGATTGAATTGTATATAAATTAACATGATAGTATATATCTAAAAATAAAAATCTCAAAATCTATAAGTCAATACAGCGTAGAGTGTGCTGCAATCATTTATATATATATATATATATTACAGAATATGAGAACAAAGAGAAAGTTCAAAAGTACAACGGAGTGATGTCTTTAGAACGACATACATGCATGCATGCATGCAAATATATATATATATATATATATAGATAGATAGACTGCTTTACTTGCTTTCTTAGCTACGTCTGAATTTGATGGAGGAACTGCACTCGTTCTTGTTTTAATTTTATCCAGACGGAGCTGGTGAAGTTTCTGGATCCGGCTCCGGCGAACCTTGACGTCCAAAATCTGGGACTCTTCCTCTTATTGGCGGCGGAAAACATGAGGCATGACGTGGTTGTATGCAACCGGGTTTCTCTATATATTGCAATTATAAATTTGAAGATATTTGTTAGAAAATGTTCATCTTAGTTATATATATAGTACTTGTTACTTAACTAATTCACTTATATGATAATCATGCATTTTTGCAGTTCATTTCATATTTTGTCATATATATATTATGAATGAGAAAGGCACACTCACCGGGGATAGAGGTTGCCATGGAAAGATAAGTATTGGTGAATATCAACAAGATGATGGAGAAGATGAAGATGATGATCATATGAATCTTGTTAGTAGAAGCCATACTTTATGTGTATGAATAATTTTATGCTTTGAACTTTGCTAATTAATTATCTTGTGTGTGTATATATAATGGTGTGATGGTGCATGCAGGAAATAGAATATTGACTTTGTTTTAATTAATTCAAGTGGTTAAGGCTGTTGAAAATGCCATAATAGGAACATCCATTATGTCAGTAATTAATAATTCTTTGTAGATTCTTCTACTCTTTTTGACCTTTTTATTCCGAAAATATAAAAGAGCTCATAGATTGTGGAATTCGGAATATGCAAATATGGGCAGTACTTGATTTTGATAAGTCAATCAATTTAACTAATCATGTTGTAAGAAAATGAGTTATTTAAGCTGTTTAACTTTGATTTCTTTCCTAATTTTTCAAGTAAATAAAAGCCACATATGATGATGATGTTGATTACTAATTTTATTATCTGAAGATTTATGTTGTACCAAATGAACAGTAATATATTTTTGTTATTTATCTGCAGAAAAGATCGTGAGACCAAGATAACATCATTCACAATATACAAATCAAGTGGTGCTACTTACAACAAGCCATTATAAACAATTAACACACATATATAGGGTTTAATAAGTCATCTGCATATGTATGCAAATGATTGTTCACTAGGGATATTTATTTACTGCCGTTAGATGATAATCCAACGACTATTGTTCATATAAATACTGTACAGATTTACCGTATTTGATTATCATATAATATTGTATAACACTGTTTGATACTATTTAAAATTGTTTATGAATGGATTATAGCAGTTGGATTAGAATCCAACTGCTACTATGGACTCGCGCCCTCAGTTTAAAATCCAGGGTCATCCTTAGATGATGAATTCTCAGATGTGTATATATATATATATATATATGCATGTAATGACTTGATTTTATTGAGAAAAATTGATAATTAGAAAAATTACATAATATATATGGAAGTGATTTGCATATCCTTAATTAGCCATTTATGCATGCTTATTGCTAAGCAATGCACACATATGTATATACTGAGTTGTTGTAGCATTTGCATTATAGTGCTTGTGATCTTTGGTACGTAGCCGAAAATATATTTAGTGCTTGTGATCGTCTTACAGATGGGTCTATTTTGAACACTGATTTTACTAAGCATATATATATATAGTATTTAGTTCATCACATAGCGAAAACAAAGAAAAAGAAAAGTTAAATTAAGCAACGAGTTAGTGAGAAATTGAGTGATATGTCCTGAAACTCACCGGTGAGGATGATTGTTGGAGGCTGCAAATTGAGACTTGTGAGCTGGTGATATATGATCAAGAACAGCAAAAGGATAGAGATTATGATAATGATGATGATGATGGTGATGATGGTGGAGATAGAGCCTTCCCAGCTGCAAGACCCATGATTGTGACATTCACAAACTAGTTAGATAACAAAGTTTTAACTTCCATTAATAACAAGACTTGTGTGACATTTATGGAGCATGATTGAAGGCATCACCGGTAATGAATCATCATTACAACACAGAGTTAAAAAGAATAATTTAGTCCAAGACTTTTGAAAATAAATTAGTGAATGATCAACCATGAGAGACATGCATTATATGATCAGTGGTAATTCCTCATTGATGGTGCTGCATGACAAGGCATTGACTTTGGGTGGTTGGCTATATTTAACGGAAGACTTGACCATGAATTTTAGGGACAAAACAAAAATCTTCTCAAGTTTAATCTCATGATTTTAGTATAATGTATCAAGATAAGCATGTTGTCATGTCTTCTTGAAATTCATTGCTTTTTTTTTTTTTACCTTTTCAAACATAGGGGAACTTGGATAAGAACCAAAAAATTCATAGAAATCTTTCAACAAGACAAAAATTACACCGGGAACTCAAGATAATTTCTCCTTGACATAAGTTTAATAATCTTATTTATTTAATCATGCTATATATCCCGTAGGAGTAACTTTCAAGTAAAACTAATTAAAAGCCATTGGAGAAGCAATAGCTTTGTTCAAATAAAATAGAGAGTGAAGCCAATAACACATGTATATACAATACAAAGATTATAACAAAATTGATCAATGAGTTTGTAATTCATACAATTTTGCAAAAACCATGCAAGTTCAAAGTTTCCTCACAAGTATGACATCAACTACATCTTCAAATCAATAAAAGAAAGGGGAAACAAAAAAAAAATTATGAATGAGGCATCAAGTAGCATTTTCATCTCTGATGACTTGTGCTGTAGCCCTTACTGAATTCTGATGTTTATTGAGTAATGTGAAGTCGGTTCCCGTCGTCTGAGTAAATTGATATGCACACAAGCAACAGTGAGAAGAAGAAAAAATAGACTCCCATCAGATGCCCTCCAGTAGAGCAAAAACTCGCCCAGAAAAAGAAGGCGGAAGTTTAGCAATAGCTTCTTTAATTTCCTGAAGAACAATAAATCATAGTGGCATAACTTAGACTCTGGATCATTGATGACTAGCATGCAAAATTTGCATCCTGACATGAAAGTTAATGACAATTTAATGATGTAAAGCAATTTATGGAACTTAAATTATACAGTTGTTGCAGAAATGAGGTGACATACATCTGCTTGGTAACGGGCTGAAAAATGAATTAAGAGGATTGCTTTGTTTTGAAATCTTTCAGCATAGTGTGAAATCTGCCAATTTAATGCAGAAACTGATGATGAGTTAGGATAATATGAACATTAATAATATATCTTAATTAACATTCAGGTATTCAAGAAACTGATATTTGTGACAGAAGAGCAGGAATGCAAAGAAATAACCTCAAACAAATGGGTATGGCCATAATCTCTTGCATGCTCTATTGTCACGGTATCATCAACAAAAGTACTCTGCTAGATAGCAAATATTCAGTAAAAGGAAACAAATACCAATCATTTCCTAATTCATTAACATTATAATTTATTGACATGAAAAAATTGGAAAAGGAAAGGTCAATATAATAAACTGCGAATAGAGACTAGTAGATCAATTATTCCTCAATCAACAAAAAATTGAGGCATTTAAGTAAACATTCTCCAAAACATTTCTAAGTAGATTTCAGTGTCTGTAACCTTAATGAAGCCATGGCACATCTTATTAAATTTCTAAAATTTACCATGTTACATATCATGGAATCAAAGATAATTCCACACTGCAGGTCTCTGCTTAACTATAAGAATTCCTGTGGTTGCTCATAAGTTATTATCCATTCTAGATATATCAAACCCAAACACTACAGGGAGGTGCATCTCTAATTCATGCAAATTACTTATGCAAGATGATATCAATGACTGGAATTTGACAAGTTAGGTCTATATCATTTTCTTCAAAATGAATTATAAACACCAGCATTAAACAACAAATAATTTACTACATGTTATCTGGAGAATAACATGATTGAAAAAGCATAAATAAATAGCTATAATGGTTATTCAACTTGCCATGCAGAACATGAAAACACTTAAAATATTAGGTGATGTTTTTTATTATTCAAGTTTTATTAGCAGGATGCTTAGAATTGCAGAGTTTCATAGATGAAAGCCACAAAATGAGCTAAGGTAATCAATTTCACTGATCATGAACAGAGTACCTCCATTACAAGAACTCGTGCTCTTAATGCATCGCTATTTTCTGGATCAACTACAAAGTCTGACATGGTATCCCCAGTGAAGGCAATTTCAGGTGATACCACAGTATAAGTTATCTGCCAATCAAATGATAAATGAATTCTTCAATACAATTTAAAAAAAAAGACCTTATCCATACAATAGAAGAATAGAAGAACCAGTAAAGACAGACCTCCACACCTGATAACCTTAAGTTCTTAATCTCATTTCCAGACAGACCTGCATATTCCTGCTTAAGTTTCTGCTTCACAGAATAAATAATATAACCCTGCAGAATTCGCAAAGTGGGACTTCTATTTTAGTTACAGCATGAAAATGGAAAGCATGTTTTTAGCTCAATATAATTCTAGATTATAAAATTGAACCAGCATAGCGTGAATGCCTATAACCTGGCTAGGAATGACATGATAAGTTCTGAATGCTTTAACTTTGAGGTCTTTCCTCATCTGAAACTCTTCCCCTGGGTAAATAAATTATGGAGAATATCAAGAAACTGAATTCAGCAAGACAGTTGATTACATTTTTCCAATAAAATTTAAGGATACCTATATCCAAGGCAACAAGATTGTGCTTCAACTCAGATTGATCCATTGCTCTGTGCACTTCAAAAAGTTTTTCTACATTTTCTCTCACAGAAACAGGGACAAAAATAGTTGGTGGTTTCATACTATACAGGCCTCTTGTAGCAACATACATAGGGAGCCCTCCCTATAAAAACAACATTATCAGACAGCTCATTACAATAACCCCCTGATACATCTACAAACATATAAAACCAGGAAAAAAAATGTCTCAAGTTGCTTATGGTGAACAGATAAAGACGAAGAAACTCTCCATGCTTGTAAAGTGATAGTGAGACAGGAGAACTGATCTTACAATGTGATCCATATGGCTATGAGAAATGAAGAGAAAATCTTGAGAAATAGCTCGTTGTGGGCATCTACCAATATCAAATGCTGTCTTGAGAGTAGGAAAAATCACACAAGTCTCCTGCCCACCAATAGACAACCCTTCAATTGGATATCCTTCAATCACCAATCCCTTCTTTCGCATTGCCAATGAAGGAGTGCAACTTGGTTCTTCACTTTTCTCCTTACTTTTCCTGCTCTCCATCACATTTGTTTAGTTCCCAATTCTCCCTACTAAATCCGTTTCAAATCAAACATATGAACTACAAAAATTAAACAACAAAATTTCTCACTAATCCGAGGGAAGAACACATTGCTACAATTCAATATAGAAAAAACAAGACAAACCCAAATCCAGGTATAAATGTTAAGCGAAAAAACTAAAACTTGAAGACAAAAAATTCAAACTTTCAGCCCTAAAAGCCAATTTCTTTGTCCAAATAACAAAAATTATATCATTCAACATGTTATACTCTCAAGGTTCCAAACCAAACAAAAATTTCAACATCAAGTTCAACCTGAAAGAATAAATCTAATAGAAAGAGTAGTGGGCTTACACCCAAGCAACCAAGCTAGAGCGAGGGAGCAGTCGTCGGCCGGTTGCCGGACGGCGAGGAGGCCACAGGGTGCGAAGCAAGTGCAACTCTTGAAAGTCGATAGCTAGGGTTTGGAGGAAAAGGTAAGGACAGAGAAAACGGGTCTTATGCGGATTCGGGCGCGCAAACCAAAACCCGCTATGGAGAATCCGAAATCATCTGACTTTTAGCTATATATTTCGAATTTCAAATAATAAAAACCAATATATTATTTTTCTCATTGTCATATCATTTAATAATATATTTCAAATTTTAAATATAGGATAAATAAGTATCCGGATCTAATCCTCCCCATGCACTCTTAATATTTTGAATTCAAAATAAATTTAAAATATAATTAATAATAACTATCCAATTTCTTATAAAATCTTCGATCTTTTAAAATAATTAATAATAACGGTGGGTGATGAGAATATTTTATTCATATCCTCTTGTCTATCTTAATATAATTAATAATAACTATCCAATTTATTATATAATCATCGACCTTTAAGCTATATATTTTGATGAATTTAAAATAATATAAATAATATATTATTTTTCCCATTGTCTTATAATCTTATTTAAGAATATATTTCGAACGAGGGATAAACAAGTGGAAATTTAATTAGATCTAAACGGATCTCAATAATAATGGATGTATAAAAAGATATCCATTTAATTGTTAATGATATATTCTTCGGCTTATCGGGTTTGGATAATCGGTAAACGGGTTTGGATCCTGTTTGGAGACCGAGACCTAAACGGATTCGAAAACCAGTCGAAAAGATCCGACATCGCTTGCTCCCCAAGGTTCATCTTTGTCTATATAAATTGGGAGCAAGCCTTCTTCGCCGGAGAATCACTATCGCTTCAGCCGTGAAGGTCTCTCGCCAGGGTTACGGTTAGGGCTAGGGTTCTCGGTGAGTTGGGTTGCGGATATGGTTGTCGGAGGAGAAGGGGAGAACAACGGGCCGCCGCCACGGGATCTCTT